>NW_004955414.1:22607965-22609425 GCF_000276665.1 Chinchilla lanigera
ATTTTACATAAAACAGATGTTTATTTTGTGTTAAAAATACCACTGTACTTGCTTTACACCACTGTATACATGTGTTGACATTAATGCTGAACTGCAAAATTCAGACATTACAATGTGACCCTATAATTCCAAAAAAAATATGAAAGTTTGCAATAATGTGATCGCATTTTTCTGTTGCAATATTTTCCTAAGGTCAGTACTGATCTAACCAACCAGTGCAATAGCCTTTTACTAATATATAAAAAGCTGAGATATGTGGGAAATCTTGTTTAAAAAGTGCCTTTTGTTACTACTTCTGATAAACTTTCCTTTGAATTATCTCTTGAATCTCTGAGTCTTGCTGCACCATGCTTAATTGGATACTCTTGTCCAAAATGGGAATTGCTTGAATTGCTTCTATCTCTAGGGTCATGCCCTGTGTTCTTTCTCTTGTCTTTCTGTAACATCACTGTATGTAGGATTCCATTGCAAAATTACACTGTATCTTTTAAGGATATAGAGTGTGTGTGTGTGTGTGTGTTCCATCTTCACCATTCCTATGGTTTATTACAGAGTCAGACACCTTCAGTTTGATACAATTTTCCAAATTCTTGGTTTTATATTAAAACTTTTGGTACATATCCTCATATTTACTAAACTGCACTTAACATTCATTTGAATTAACATCTAAATTAATTTTTCTAGTTCATATCTCTTTCCTAAATTCAAAAATTTAAGATGTTAGTTCTTGAGTGACAGCAATGACTAATAATATTCAGATTGATGCCATGGGATTTATAATCTAATGAGAATTCAGCCTTAAACAAATAATTTCACAGTCATTTATGGAAAAAGTTATCCTAGTACTAAAAATATAGAATTTTTATTGTATAAAGAATTATCTAGGAGTTGTCTTACATGCAAATTCTTGAGATCAAATATCCTACATCATTCTGCAGAGGGAAATGTTTTTAACAAGCAACCCAGTAACCATACTGATTGTGATTCATAAACTCCAGACTATACTATAAAGTTTAAATGAACTAACAAGGCAAAAGACAATAAGTCTCCTGGAACTCCATATTCTATTGACATTTTTCCCCCAATTTTCAGCTTTATTTTCCTTAGAATTCCACATTGGGTAGATTCTTCACTATTTAAGAATTACCTGAATTGAACGTGCTTCTCAATCTACACCTTCAGTCTTACTTTTCTTAATTTTCTTCTTAACATTACCTGTACTCTTAAAAGTTTTCTTAACTTTAAATTCACCCTCAGAAAAGTTTTATTTTCTTTTTTTATTTTAAAAAATAAAAATAAAAGGAGGAAAACATTAACAGACAACCTTTTACAAAATAGCAAAAGAAGAGTACAGACAATACAGAGTTACAAACAAACTGGTAGGAAATTAACAATGCTTGTTGTATTATATATTGATATCTTCAAAGTGGTTTCTCATGAAAACAATAGAGACATGCAAT
>NW_004955414.1:22614650-22629123 GCF_000276665.1 Chinchilla lanigera
AGACTCAGGTTGCACTGGTGTGACAATCCCAGTCCAGTGGTCCTATGTCCCCAGGCAGTTCACGGTACAGGCAAAACCCAGACACAAACTGTAGGGTCAGCAGTTTATGCACCACCTGATTTTGTGTCTCCAGTCAGTTCAGGACACATACAGGAACCAGATGCAGGCCAGAAGGGTAGCAGTCACAGAATGCCTGTGCCTTTGATCCCCTAGTGGGTCCAGGGGAAATTAAAGCATGGACTCAAACCACGGGACCAGCAGCTCCTGGAGCGCTCGCTCACCTGGTGCAGGGCACACACAAAGAGGGGCTACATGCTCCCCCTCCAGCCAGAGAAGTACCTGGAGCTTCTGAGTGAGGACCTCCTGTCTGCTGCAGTGCAGGAAGGGCTGTCTGTAATTGTGGTGGGGTCCTGGGTCGCCCGCTCTGCCTTCAGGAAGTAGCTGGGAAATACCTGGCTCTCTCCGGGAGTTTCAGCTGGGAATTCTGGCGGATGTGAGCAAAGCATGGACTTGAACCATGGGACCAGCAGCTCTTGGAGCACTAGCTCACTTGGTTCAGGGCATACATGTGCTGAAAAGTTCTGTTTTCTTAATTTTAGGTATACACTTAGAAAAATTCTATCATTTGTTATTCCTTCAATTCATTCTTTTCATTTTCACAAATGGTAAATATGGCGGGAATATATATGTTCACTCATTTGTTTCCACTGTACGCTCCTAGAATCTTTGATATATTGTTATATGTCTACATTTTAAAATTTCTGTATTTACTTCTATGGGACAGGAGAGAAATGAGTGATCCACACTCCTTCCTTCCTTATTCTTTCCTCCATTTCTTCTTTCCTCCCTGGCTCCTTCCTTCTTTTTTCTTCCTCTTTTCCTTATTTTCTTCTTTATTTCCTTCCTTGTCTTTCTACTTTATTTCCTTTCTATCATATTTCCTTCCTTTCTTTTTCATTCATTTAATTTCTTCATTCTGAGTATCACAGTGATTTGCTCTGAGTAGGAAATATATTGAAAGATCTCAGGAAAATGTAAGAAGAAAAATGGAGGAATAGGATAAAATTTGAAAATTTTTTCAAGAAAGTTTCTCCTCTCCATATCACCAAGATTGTCAGTAAACTAACAGATCACCATCACCCAAAATTATGTTGCAGTTACTCTCTTGAGAGCTGCTTTGACATCCTTGTTTCTTAGGCTGTAAATGATGGGGTTCAGCATGGGTGTCACAGCAGAGTAGAACACAGATATCATTTTATCCCTTTCATTCATTACCTTGGAGTTCGGTCTCATATAGGCAAATATTCCTGAGCCATAGAAGAGAATAACAACAATGAGATGGGAACCACAGGTGGAGAAGACTTTGAGCCTTCCCTCTGCAGACTGCACGTGGACCACAGTGGAGATGATATTCCAGTAGGACATGAGGATGAGGGAGACAGGAGCCAGGAGGATTACCACACCCATTGCAAAGATGGCCATTTCTGTGCTGTAAGTGTCTGCTGAAGCCAGCTTCAAAAGGGCAGGAGGCTCACAGAAAAAATGGTTAATCACATTGTTTCCTCGGTAGGGAAGACGCAATGTGAATGTGGTGTCCACCAGGGACACAAAGGCTCCACTGGCCCAGGACACTACAGCCAGCTGGACACATACCCCATGCGTCATGATGGTGGAGTAGTGCAGTGGCTTGCACACAGCCACGTACCTGTCATAGGACATCACTGCCAGAAGCGCACACTCTGAACCCCCAACCAGAAGTAAAACAGCTATCTGTATTGAGCATCCAACAAAGGAAATGGTTTTCCTCTTCACCAGGAAGTGGACAAGCACTTGAGGCACTGTGGTGGTAGAAAAACAGAGATCAGCAAAGGACAAATTTCTGAGGAAAAAGTACATGGGTGTGTGGAGTCTTGGGTCTGTGTGGATGAGCACGACCATCAGCAGGTTTCCCAAAACGGTCAGCAGGTAGATGGCCAGAAAGAAGAAAAAGAGCAGAACTTGTGTCTTTGGATCTTGTGAGAGGCCCAGGAAGACAAATTCTCCCACAGAAGTTTGGTTGTTCTCTCCCATGAGTGTTTAGTCCTGATTATACACCAGCAACCAGAAAAGAAATATATTAACCATCTATTTCAGAAAATCTGAGTGGCTTAGTTATTTTATTTAGCAGTGTCTAACATGATGTTCTTGATTGCTGTCTTCCAACAGCTTCAGTATCAAAAAAATGAGTTTTCTTTTGGCTTATTAGCCCTGACCATTTTAAGTTGTTGCTATTATTTCCCCATTTGTATCTTATACCTGCACCAATGGAAGAAAGATCATCCCAGATTTCTAGATGACCAACCCATGGCTGGATCATGTAATGACTTGTAGTCAAATAGAGTATAGAGCAGCTCACACTGCAAACAAATCGCTGTGCCTTTACGTCATTGAGTTTTATATAGAGATTTTGGGATATTTATGATGGAGGATGTTTTCCTTATATTTACAAGGTAATTCTAAGCAGTCACCACTGACTCAATGAGTGAAAATTCAGGTAAAATTCGAAGTAGTTTTTGTGATCCTGTCTCTTTCCAAAATTCAATTATTTCCAACATAAAGAAGGTTCTTTCAATATAAGTGAAAATAAAAAAGCCAGAAGTATTCTCAAACTGTCTCCTGTGAGCTGTCCATGCTCTCTTTGTAACCTGCAGCTTTGCTTTCCTTCTTCCTCAAAAGTGCTTGAAGTGAAGGGTAAATTTTTTTGAAATTCTCTTTGCTTAATCTGTCACACATGCTCATTGAAAACAAACCCATATTCCTTCTCTATTTCCAGAGTTTTAGAACCAATCTGTTTGGCAGAGTTATCAATACACACACAAATAACAGTGAGACATATTTAAATACTTATATTTCAATATTCTGGGAACCTTGGCCAACAAGCTATAGGAAATCTGGGGGAAACCAATATTGAGAGAACTGACAAACATAATTTGCAGATAATTTGATTGTATGCCTTAAATAATTAGACTAAGTTCTATCTTAGAGTAACTGGTCAGATACAAAATGAATATATTTTTTGTGCTATTGTATACCAAAAGAAACCAAACTGAAATTCTAGTAAAAATCTCTCATGAAAGGAGCAATGACTAAACTTAATAGCTTTAAGAAACTTGTATGAGTTTTAAGAAATAAGAGAAATAACTTTCACTAGTCAGAACTAATGAGCAAAACAAAAAATTCAGTCTTTTGATATAGAAGTTATTTAAAGAAAAATGAAATCAAGCACATAGTATTGTCTTCTAATTTGAAGACAACCATGAAAAACAATATCTGAATAAAAGAGTGGACATACTGATTTTATGAATAGAATAATGAAGTCTTACAATGAAGTTCAGTTAAATTTCAAGCAAGTTCTCAGAGAACTTTTGTAAGGGAATGTTGCCCATTCTTCTTAGTTTTATCTGGATGAGTAATTTAATGATAAAAAGAGTGGCGTGGAAAAGTAAAAGAAGGGAGAAAAAGATATAAAATACATTGATTTCTGAGGAAAAAGTACATGGGTGCCACCAGATATAAAATACATTGTCATTTTCCCCTTATTAATATAGTGTACACTGAGCAGGCATAAAAATTTCACAACTGTATTAGAGTGCTGACAAATATCATACTCTATATGAAAATGTATTAAAGGATAAAGATTGCATCCAAACAAGTATATTGCTTTAAAATATCTATGTATATTTATATACTCGTGTAAGTATAAGCAAGAATACTGCAAGTGTATTAACAATACAATGCACTTAATGTATTTCTTGTGAGCAAATGTAGATTGGTATGTGCACTACAGAAAACAGTATGGAGGATTCTTCAGTTAAAAATAGAACTACAATAATAACCCAGAAATCTCTCTCTGGGTATATACTCCAAAGAGATGAAATCCTCTCTTCACAAAGCTATCTGCACTCCCACGTTCATTGCAGCATTATTCACAATAGTCCAGAAAGAAAAAACCTAAATGTCTGTCAATGGATGAATGGATAGAGAAACTGTGGTGTGTGTGTGTGTGTGTGTGTGTGTGTGTGTGTGTGTGTAGTGAGATATTAGCTCTAAAATAGAATAAAATCTTGCTATTTCTCACAGCTGGATGAGCTTAAAAGATATGATGATAAGAGAATTAGACCAACAAAAAATATTGACATTATCTCTCTTAAATATGAAATGCAAAGAGGAACATTGAGACCATGGCTAATAAAGTTATGCTACATATTACGCAGAAAAGACCAGAATTTAGCTGCTGTTGCCCAGAAAGAAAAAAAATAACTATGGATGATTCATATGTTAATTTGCTTCATTATAATTACATTTTTGCTATCCATGTGCATCTGATAATGTGATTTTTTGGCCTTATGAATGTAAAATAAAATGTATTTTGAAAAATTCTATATATTATGATTTAGAATAGATTATTAATAGCTTAGTTTCTCCTTTTTTCTACTCAACCTTTGAATAATAAAAGCTCTCCCAAACATATATCAAAGAAAAATGCCAACAAACATGAGAACTAAAAATGTCAGATTTTTATGTGGTACAAATCACTGTAAGTACAATAAAATTGGAAATAAAACAAATCTGAGAAGATACTGGCAAAAAAATAACAAATTTTAATTTTCCTAAGATTATATTAAAGATCTCTTGAAATCAGTTATAAAATATAATCCATTAGAAATTATGCAAAATTTTAAACCTCTATTCACAAAAATAGGTAAAACTGAAAAGAAATATGAAACAAAGGAATGTTTATTAAAATAACAATGGCTATCATGTTTTATTTTTTAAGTTAAATTCAATATGAAATAACTTCAAAATTTAATAATATAACAAAAAGATTATGGTTATTAAGTGAAAAGTGAGTCTTCAAAACCAAGTTAAATTTGGATGTCTTTTTTCATCACATTGATGTGGTTCTAAAATGTATAATATGGTAATGAAGTTTTCATGGACATACACAAATTATTAAAATCTACATGAGAGGTATGTTGTCAAAACATGTAAAATACATTAAAATGAAGAATATATTTTAGTAAAATATATATATTTTTTGCACTACTTGGGATCAAACTCACGATCTTGCACTTGCCAGGCAGGTGCTTATGCTCCTGAGCTATATCCCCAGCCCTTAGTAAAGTAAATTTGATAATATTGTGTAATAAAATCTTTTTTCAAAAACACTACAGTTGGGGCAAGGCTATTATGAGGGACTTTTAGTATGATATTAACTATAATCATAAAGCTCTGATGAGAGACAAATATCATTAAATACAGAACACAAATGATAGAATTCTAAGTGTCACTAAAATGTCAAATATATTACAACCCAGCAATATTTGCAAAATATGTAAGACACAGAAATGGCTTGTGAAATGTTTTACACAGTATTTCTTACTTTAACATTTGTCTTTTCAAGTTGTATACGTGCATTTTTCTTAATAATGGGGTTACAGGTGATTTTTTTCTTATCTTTATATGACTCTGTCTTGGTTACTTTCTTTTTTTGCTGAGATGAAATACCCAGTGCCCAAAATTAAGGAAGGAAAGGTTTATTTACAATTTGTGGACGTTTCAGTCCATAATCAGCTGGCTCCAAGGCACAGAAGCAACACTTCAAGGTGGCACAAGACAGCAAAAGCAATAAAATCAAAAAGGAAAAAAGAGTGAGCTTCTTTTTCCTCTTTCTATTTTATGTCAGCTATCCACCCATGCCCACACCATCTTCATGCTCTCCTCTTGCACGGGCTCAACATAAATACAAAATAAAAACACTGGCTCCTTGCTCAGTCACATAGTTAACTTCCTAAACTTTTCAAGCTGACACAATAAACAACATCCTAGAGCAAAAAGGACATGAACTTTTCACCGCAGGATGTAGAACTGCCAATTTATTTACTTAAGCTTTTAGACTCCTCAAGTTGACACAATATATCAACCATAACAGACTCTATACTTTCCTAATTCTGTTAGGAAAGACATATTGTTTGTAATCAGACAATATATAATTTTTCACCAGATCCTTTATAACCTGGACTCACTTTGATTCTTTGCTGTTGTTCCTTCCCTCTTTATATATTCTGTATTCATATTCTGGGATGTTATAAACATCCTTTCCTAAAGCTGATAAAATTGAGAGGCTTTATATTAAGCTCTTTGTTGGCATGATCTCATCTCATTTTCAGATGTTACTTATTATCCATTATATAAGGATAATGAAATCAAGCCTTAAGGTGATTAAGTGGATTTTCCAGGGTTCATTAAGTAGGATTGGAACTCCAATCCCCAGATCCAAGCCCCATACTTTTAAACTACATATAGTCTATTTTTGAAAACCCAATAATATTGAAATAAGATTTCATGGTAGAACAGAGCAAAAATAAATCTAAGTAGACTTGTTCTGCTGTACACTAACCCCAGAGAGGGAATGTCTTTCCTGAAGCTTTTCTTTTGTTTTGCTTTTCTTTAATTCCATTATCAAACTTTCTAAATATTTTTTACTTTAAAAAGAGGCAAAACAAATGAAGCAATAATAATAATAAAAAAAGCACAGGTCACAATGGTCAAGAGGTGAATATAACACTAATGTATGTACATTGCAGGCTAAATGGATATGTCAAATTCAGTATGCACACATCACAATATTATTCAGCTTTAAAATGCAAGAAATTTCCTTATAAGTTTAATGGTGGATGAATAGTAAGTATAATGTACTAAATGAAATAAATCTGTGAATCAAAAGAAAAATACTATACAATTTGCATTATATGAGGTAGCTAAAATAGTCAAACTCATAAAACAGAAAGTACAGTGGTGCTTATGGTGAGGGAGAAAGGTGGAATTTTGTTACACTGGTACAGAGGTATAGTTTTTGAAGATGAAGAAATTCTAGAGATCCATCACATAATGGAAACATTGTTAAAATATTCCTGAAATTTACACTTAAAGATGGTAAAGATGACAAATATTACTTTATTATAATTTAGAAACTGATTTTTCTTCCAAAATGAAGAGTAAATGTGTTCAACATCCTTTGAATCTCATTCTTTGCATTCCTTACCTAGTTTTCTTTATGATTTTACTACTGAATTTATCCAGTACACATTCAACACTTAATTTTCCTGCTTTGTATCATACCACTGACTCCTTACATCTTTTCAATTTCATTTCTGTCTTAATGAGTGTATTGTGAGCATGATTTTATCAAAGTGAGGGTCTTATTCCATGTCATCTTCAGCCACTATACCATTTGGTAATAAGTATTAATATTTCTTAAAACATTACCTTTCAGTGATTCTAAAGCATTTATCTTACAATTTTTTCTTGTGCTCTATATTTTAGTCATGTTTTCTAAACCATATTCCCAAGGTGATAGTTCTATTTCTTGTTGTACTCGTCTATATCCCATGTAGAAAAACAAAACACAAAAATAATACTATTAGAAAATTGTGAATCTTTATCTCAGTTTCTTATTTTACATGACTTAATGTATAATTGACATGTAAACTTTGTATATGTTTAAGGTATACAACTTGATGCTCTGAAACATATACACTGGGAAAAGATCATGACAAACAAGCCAATTAATATACCCATCACCTTTACATAGTAACTACTTCCTTTTTTCTGCTGTGGTGAGAGAATTTTAGATCTGGAATTTTGTTACACTGGTACAGAGGTATAGTTTTTGAAGATGAAGAAATTCTAGAGATCCATCACATAATGGAAACATTGTTAAAATATTCCTGAAATTTACACTTAAAGATGGTAAAGATAACAAATATTACTTTATTATAATTTAGAAACTGATGTTTACATAGTAACTACTTCCTTTACACAGTAACTACTTCCTTTTTTCTGCTGTGGTGAGAGAATTTCAGATCTATTCTCTGCAGATTTAAAGTATACAATATATTATTATCAATTACACTCAACATAATGTACATTAGATCTTAAAATGTATCTTGCATTCCTGGAAATTTATACTATTTGATTAGCATTATTCTATTTTCCTCCTCTCAACTTCAAACTATTTTAAAAATTATTTTCCAATGCTTTGAGTGGTCTGTTTTCTGTCAATATATACAGTACAAATATTTTCCTATTCCCACACCTCTTATCCCAGCCTCAGCCAAAAATACTCTGTAGTTCTCAACTTCAGAGACCTTCATAGAAAAATTCTGATCCCTTTAGCTTTATCAGTCTATTAGGTGCTTACACTCAGCATTGATGTGATCACTTTTGAAGTTTGTACTCACTGTGCAAGCCAGAGTTGACCTCTCCTTTCTTTTTTTTTGTTTGTTTGTTTTTTGTTTTTTCTCCGGTACCGGGAACCGAACTCACGACCTTGCGCTTGCCAGGCAGGCGCTTTTTGCCGCTGAGCTAAATCCCCAGCCCCTGACCTCTCCTTTCACAATGTCCAGAAAAACATTTGCCTATACTTCCTTTCATGCAGATATTACAGTCTTCTCATTAACTTTTTAAATGTTCCTGGACCTGGTTATTGCTTTACCCTAAGACACTGTGCGACATAAATCTTCATTTTTACTATCTGTAATTCAGTATCACCTGACAGTGATCACCCATAGGATTGATCCCTAGGTAAAAAGAATATATGAACCCATGGTGAAATGCTGCTCAGTGATGTCCTAAGGATAAGAATGGGAGTTCACTTGTCCTAAGGATAAGAATGAGGGTGCAGCTTGTACATAACTACCAACAACCCCACACTTCTGGTCACCCAGAGAAGTCTAACCTAAAGATAGGCCTGCCAGTGTCTCCAGCATGGTGACTCTGGCTCTCTGCTTGTCCTGCCTCCTCCCAATGCTCAAGCCTCAGTGCATAAAGGGAATGAGGAAGGAAGCCCTGGAGTGGGTGCATGGAGACAGAAAAAGGTAAAAAGAAACCAGAGATTAGTTTTAAGTATTGCAGGTGAGGAAGTGGGTATTCATAGCCTTCATATTCACTCTAGTACTCGTGGTCAATAACTTAACCATTCCCATAAGAGTTGCAGAACAAAGTCAGATCAAAAAGAGAGAGGGAGATTCCTTAATTTTTTAAGGCTTTTCTTCCATGAAAAGAATCTTAATACCCCTAGCTCTAGAATCTCACCCATCCTCACCTGGAGCACTGGCGGCTATAAACACAAGGCAGTAAGTGCAGTGATAGAGACACATTTAACAAATTTTAAAAAGTGTGACTTTGGAAGCCTTCTAAACCTTACCTTAAAAGGCAACCTCCATGCAATTTCCCAATATTTTGAGATTAGAACATCATTTGGACTGAGTCCTATTCTCCATCAGCCCCAGGAGAAATGTTTCATTAAAGTCATAACCCCAAATCCTCTAGGGAACAAGCCTGGAGGATTTTCTAGAAGGAAATCATCAAACCTGAGGTCCTAAGAGCTGTTATAATCAAGACATCCTCTGAGGCATTCAGTGTTACTATCTTTTGAAACCTTTCTACAGTAAGAAATCCCCAGGGCTTTTTAAAGATGATAATCTGAAATTGAAATATGTGAATCATTTCATATATCACATATTACACTGATAGGTCTCAATTACACTGAACCTCTGTGGTCTTCATGCCATTGAATCTTTAAAGTGGAGGTATCAAAAATGAAGAAAGAGTAAAATGCAGCTGATATAATTATGCAGAGTGCTCTCTGAGTTTCTGCGGGTGACACATTCCAACACCTCTTCAGATAACAAAATCTTCACAATTTCCTCAAAGAATTCTCAGAAGAAATACTAATAGCAAATAAATATCTGATAAGAAGTTAAACATAACTTGTCATTCAGAATATGAAAATTAAAGCAATGCTGAGATTCTATCACAATACAGAAAGAACGGCTTGTGATACTTTTTTCTCAAATCAGCATGGTTTGGAATTTCTCTCATTTAGTTTCATCTTAAATATTAATATCAATGTGGTCATTATGTATACTCAAATTGTACCCATAAGCTTAAATTTTTAAAAATGTTGACTTGAAGAAGTTATGGCAGCCAGGAGATACTGGTTGAGAAGGTCCATGAGCCATTAACGCTGGAGTTCGCATTTGGGTGCTCTCTGTGCATTCCTTTTGCCTTCTCAGTTATTAGATCATGCAGTCCAAGAACTGCTGGCCCCCTGGTTCTCATCTGGGTTTCATGAGTGCCTGAGCTCCCAAAGGACACAGAAATTGGCTTTCTGTGATCACTATCAGTGCAGCCCCACTATCACAGCCCCTGTGATCACTATCAGTGCAGCCCATGCAGTGCAGCTTCTGCATGAAGTCTGAGCTACCTGGAGACAATGAGTCAGGCAGTCCATGAACTGCTGACCCTGTAGTTCCTGTCTGGTCTATGCCTATGCTCTGAACTACCTGGGAACACAGGACCAAGTGGTCTGGAATCACACCACCAGTGCAATCCACTTTGGTATCCTATGCATGCCCTGAGCTGCCTGGAGACACTGGATTAAGCAGTCTACACTCCACTGACATCCCAGTTCTCATCTGAGACCTGGGAGAACTAGGTATACTCCACCAACTGCCGAGAGACCCCAGGCAGAGCAGCCCACCTCGGCAAGGGTCAAGTCTGACCACCAGGAAAACTAGAGATGTTAGTGATATTTGCTGAGCTCCCAGGAAAGAGGTAAACTGGGTGCTCTGACTCTGGCATCAAAAATGACAAGACAAAGGACCAAAATGCAATCTCAGAACTCCATCCCACTCAAAAAAAATCCAGGTGACATCAACATAGAAGAACTTGATAAAAACACACCTGAAACTGCTGAAATGATTGCAATGGAAGAAAATAAATAATTCCATCAGGCCATAGAAGACATCAGATCAGAAATAATCTCTCAGGTAGAAAATGAAATGACAATAATAATGAAAGAATTGCTCAGCCCATCTATAGAAGACATATATAAAAAATGGATGAGCATAGGAAACTGATGGAAATGTTAAATAAAAAATATAGGAATGAACAACAATGCATGAAACAGATGGAAAGAGATATCCAGGAAGTCAAAACTTCCATAGAAAGTTGGCAATACTGCTTGAATGAAGGCAAAGATAGAATTTCAGATCTCAAAGACAACATGGCAGCTAACAATCATGAAAGCAAGGATCTCTTAAAATTAGCAAGGAACCTGGAAAAATCAATTCAATAGCTACAACATGAGGTAAAGAGAAATAATGTAAGACTAATAGGAATCAATAAAACAGCAGGAAGCAAACAAAAATGATATGCAAACAATATTTGAAGAAATGATAGCATAAAATTTCCCAAGCACGGGAAAAGAATCTGATGTACAAACAAGTGAGGCATATGGAACTCCAACTAGTCATAACCAAAAAAAAAGAAAAAAAACTACACACAGACATATAAAAATCAAGATCCCAAATATAAAGCAAAAGAGCAGAATATTAAAAACCACTAGAGAAAAGAAACAGATCACCTATAAAGGAAAGCCCATAAAAATCACAGAAGTTTTCTCAACACAAACCATCCACTTGATGGTTTCTCAACACAAAAGGTTTCTCAACACAAACCATCCAGCTTGGAATGAAGTATTACAGGTCCTGAGACAAAACAGCTTCCAACCAAGATTGATATACCCTGTAAAACTATGCTTCAAATTTAATGAAGAAATAAAATATTTCCACAACAAAGAACTGAAGAACTTCATGAGAGCCAAACCAACCTTACAAAGAGTACTAAAAGACATTCTAGACAGAGAAAAAAAAAAGACTGCAATTTCAAAAACAATACAAAGGAACCAGCAAGCAGAGCAAGCAATTAGATGGATAGAAAATGTAGGAAACCAACAGGAAGTACAGAACATGACAAGGATAAGCCAACACATATTAGTTATAACCATTAGTGTAAATGGCCTTAATTCACCAGTCAAAAGAAACAGACTGGAAGAGTAGATTAAGAAACAAAATCCCACAATATGTTGTATGGAGGAAACAAATTTTACTCAGAAGGAAATGCATAGACTGAAAGTCAAAGGAGGGAAAACAATTCTCCATGCAACAGGAACCCAGAAAAAAGCAGGGGTAGCTATTATGTTTGGAGACAATATTAACTTCAACAATCAAAAGATATAAAGAAGGTCACTACATACTTGTTAGGAGAAGACTGCAAGGGGAAGAGGTAACAATCTTAAACATGTATACACCAAATATGGGAGCACCAAACTATACGAGACAAATCTTAACAGAAATGAAAAACCAAAGAATTAATACCACTATTGTAAGATGAAACCTAAACATCCCTTTGACACAAGAGATAGGTCAACTAGACAAAAAGTCAACAAAAAAATAACAGATCTGAAGCATATCTGCAAAAAAAATGGACTTAGTATGCAGAGTGCTTGAACACACAAAATCAGAATACACATTCTTCCCAGCTGCTTAAGGAAAATTCTCTAAAATAGACTACATTCTAGCCCAGAGAGCATATCTAACTAAATGCAAAAGAATTGAAATTATTCCATGCATATTATGTGACAACAGTGCAATGAAATTGGAAATTAATGACGAAAGGAACACAAAAATTCCATAAACACTTGGAAACTAAATAACAACCTCCTGAACAACCAGTGGGTCACAGAAGAAATTTAAAAAGAAATTAAAACATACCTACAAGCAAATGAAAATATGAATACAACTTACTGGAATCTGTGGGATGCAATGAAAGCAGTCCTCAGAGGGAAATTTATAGCAGTGAACTCACACATCTGGAAAACAGAAAGAGAACAAGTACACAGCCTAATAATGCAACTCGAACTTTTAGAAAAAGAACAAGTCAAGCCCAAAGTCCAAAGAAGGGAAGAGATTATAAAGATCAGGGCAGAAATTAATGCAATAGACACAAAGAAAACATACAAAAAATAAATGAATCAAAGAATCAGTTCTTTGAAAGAATAAATAAATTGATAAAGCCCTAGCCAACCTTATCAAAAAAGGAAGGAAAAAAACTCAAATTCATACAATAGGGAATGAAAATGATAAAATCACTACAAATCCCACAGAAATTCAAAAGATCATTAATACCTAGTTTGAAAATCTTTACTCCCATGGCATAGAAATCTCAGAAGAAATGGACAGATTCCTAGATATGTACAAAATACCAAAATTGAATCAAGAAGATATAAAAATCCTGAACAACCCAATATCAATTAATGTGATTGAAAACATGATTAAAAAGTGCTTACTTTTTACTTTAAACCAAAATTGAATCAAGAAGATATAAAAATCCTGAACAACCCAATATCAATTAATGTGATTGAAAACATGATTAAAAAGTGCTTCTTACTAACAAAGAAAAGCCCAGGTCTGGATGGATTCACAGCAGAATTCTACTAGAAATTCAGAGAAGATTTAATGCCAATACTCCTCAAACTCTTCAATGAAATTGAAAAGGAAACAGTTCTCCCTAACTCATTTCTGGAGGCAAGTATTATACTGATACCAAAACCAGAGAAAGACCCAACCAAGAAAGAAAACTACAGACCAGTCTCCCTAATAAACATAGATGTAAAGATACTCAATGAACTATTAGCACATAGAATGGAACAAATCATCAGAAAATAAGACACCATGACCAAGTTGGATTCATTCCAAGAATGCAGGGGTATTTCAATATATGCAAACCAATAAATGTTATACACCATATCAATAGAGCTAAAGACAAAAACCACATGATCGTCTCAATAGATGCAGAAAAATGTTTCAAAAAAGTCCAACACGCTTTCATGATAAAAACCCTACAGAACATAGAAATAGACAATGTTTACCTCAACCTAATCAAAGCCATCTATAGCAAAACCAACAGCCAACATCCTACTAAATGGACAAAAACTAAATCTTTCACTTTAAAATCAGGAACAAGACAAGGATGTCCACTGTCATCACTCCTATTCAACATAATTCTGGAAGCATTTACCAGAGCAATTAAACAAGAATGAGAAATAAAAGAAATAATGATAGGAAAGGAGGAAGTAAAATTAGCACTATTTGCAGATGATAAGATACTGTACATGGAAAACCCCAAAATCTCCACTGGAAGACTCCTTGAATTAATCAACAAATTCAGTACTGTAGCTGGATACAAAGTCAAAACTCAAAAATCAATAGCATTCCTATACACAAACATAAAAGACACTGAGAGAGAAATTAAGGAAACCATACCTTGCACAACAGCATCCAAGAAATTGAAATATTTAGCAATCAATCTAATAAAAGAAGTAAAAGATCTATTCAATGTAAACTACAGTACTCTGAAAAAAGAGATCAAACAAGACCTCAATAAATGGAAAACTATTCCTTGCTCATGGATAAGAAGCACCAACACTGTGAAAATGGCCATACTACCAAAATTTTTTTACAGATTCAATGCAATTCCCATTAAACTATCATTAGCATACATCACAGATTTAGAGAAAACATTCCTA
>NW_004955414.1:22629703-22633394 GCF_000276665.1 Chinchilla lanigera
ACTTCTATCTAGAACGTATAAAGAATTAATAAACATCAGCCCTTCCGAATTCAAAGACCCAATCCAAAAATGGGCATCTGAGATGAATACACACTTCTAAGATAAAGAAGTACAAATGGCAAATAAATACACGAGAAGTTCAACATGATTAATCATTCAAGACATGCAAATTAAAACAAAGTTGAGATTTCATCTCACCTTAGTAAGAATGGTTATCATTAAGAAATCAACCATAACAAATGCTGGCAAGGCTGTGGAGAAATAGGAACTCTTCTTCACTGCTGGTGAGAGTGTAGACTGGTGAAAACACTGTGGAAATCAGGAGATTCCTCAGCAAACTAGGTCTAGAGATCCCATTCAACCCAGCTATTCCCCTTCTGGTTATTTTCCCAGAAGATCTGAAAACATCATACCACAGCCATATATGTGCACCCAAGTTTGTAGCAGTGCAATTTGTAATACTTAAATCACGAAAACAACCCAATTGCCCATCCACTGAGGAATGGATAAATAAGTTGTGGTATTTTTATATAATGGAATATTACTCAACTATAAAGAAAAATAAACTCAAGGCTTTTATAGGTAAATGGTCACAACTAGAGACCCTAGAGACCATACTGATAAATGAAATAAATCATACCCACATGTGTAAGCAACGTATTGTCTCTCTAGTGTAAGAACCTGAAAGAGTGAATAAAAATTAGGAGGTATGATAGACATTGTGAAATGAAAGGAAGGTACTCAAAAGTAAAGAAAACTGGGATGAGGGAAAAGAGAAAAGAAAGAAGGTGAAATTGTGTATGATTTATATCCAGGATACCTAACATAGTTGTACTACTGACTTCTATCACTTTATTGAAAGGAACAGTTAATGTTTAATTATTTGACCAATCTTACATGTCTATATTTGTTTTCCTGAGTAACCACTTTGGAGATATCAATATGTAATACAAAAACCATTATTAGTTTCCTATCACCTTGTCTGAAATTCAGTATTGCTTGTATTGTTCTTGTGTTATTTTGCAAATGCATGTGTGTTTGTTACAATGCTTTTATTCTTTTCTTATTTGAAAATAAAAAAGAAGTTACTAATTTAAATAAATTGTACCCAAATGAAAATGCAATTCCATATACTTTATTTCATATTTTATTGCACTTATTGTCCTTTGGATTTTTCTTGTTTGTGCTGTAGCTTATTTCATCACAGTCTGTTTCCACTCTTCAAAATAAAAGCTCTTTAAGTGGGTAGAGTATGCTACATATGTGCTATTGCCTCTTCTACATAAAATATACAATACCTTTACTAAAATCTCTATAATAACAATTTTACAATTATGCACCTGTGGATGTGTATATGCACCTTCACTGAAAAAAACAGAGGAGTAGGCCACATTCCTCAGAGAAGAATTAACCTTAGTATTTTAAATTGTTATTTTTGATAAGTAGTCTATAAATTAAATGTAGTACCCATCAACAATCTCATGGCATCTTACAAGTAGACTTTGACAAAGTTGAAAAGTAGAGAAAATGTAATCAAGAAACCTGTGTCAGTGAATTTTTTTCTTTACCTCTCCCACACCAAACCTTTTCTGATTAACTTTTTCATTCTCAGTTCTCAATTTAAAAGCCACTTCCTCAGAAATTATTTCTGTATACTTTTTAAAAATTTATAATAGTGTGATGGTCTTTTTCTGTTGCATTACCTTTCCTAAGGTCAGTACTGATCTAAACAATCAGTTCAATGTTAATATATAAAACTTTGAGACATGTGGGAAATCTTTCCTAAAAAATGTCTTTTCTTACCACTTCTGATCAAATTTTACTTGAATTTATTTCTTGAATCTCTGAGTCTTGCTGCACCATGCTTGATTGGTTACTCTTGTCCACCAGTTGGAATTGTTTGCATTGCTGCTATCTCTAGGGTTTAATACACAGTGTGTGTGTGTGTGTGTGTGTGTGTGTGTGTGTGTGTGTGTGCCTGTCCCATCCTTACCATTCCTATGGTTTACTACAGGGCCAGGCACCTTCATTTTGATACAATTATCCAAACTCTTGGTTCTATAGTTAAAACTTTTGGTACATATCCTCATTTTTATAAAAGTGCATTTAACATTCATTCAAATAACATCTAAATGAACTTCCCTAGTTCATATCTCTTTCCTAAATCCAAAAATTTAACACCTTACTTTTTGAGCAACAGCAATAACTAACAACACTGAAGTTATTGCAATGGAATTTATAATCTAATGAAGAATTCAGCCTTGAACAAATAATTTCACACTTCATTTGTGGAAAAAGTTATTCTAGTACTAAAAATAGAGAATTTTTATTCTATAAAGAGTTATCTGGGGGTTGTCATACATGCAAATTCTTGAGGTCAACTATTCTACATCATTCTGTAGACAGAAATATTTTTAACAAGCAACCCAGTAACCATACTGGTCATGATTTATGAACTTGAGTCTATATTATAAAGTTTAAATGGCCTACTAACGCAAAAGACAACCAGTCTCCTACAACTCCATTTTCTTTTGACATTTTCAATAATTCTCCAATTTTCAGCTTTATTTTTCTCAGATTTCCACATTGGATAGATCCTTTAGTACTTAAGAAGTATCTTAATGGGAGGTACTTTTCAATCTACACCTTTAGTCTTACTTTTCTTAATTTTTTTCTTAACTTTACACGTACTGTTAAATGTTTTCTCAACTTTACATTCACTCTTAGAAGAGTGAATGTAAATTTTATGTATGCTTTTAGAAAAGTTAACTCTGTTAATTTTATGTATGCTTTTAGAAAAATTCTATCATTTGTTATTCCTTGAATTCATTCTTTTCATTTTCACAAATGGTAAATATGGTTTGAATATATGTGTTTAAAAGATATTTGAGCCAGTTGTGGTGGCACATGCCTGTATTCCCAGCACTCTGGAGGCTGAGGCTGGAGATTCATTGGCAGTTTGAGGCCAGCCATGGCTACAAAGTGAGCTCAGGACCAGCCCAAACTCTGAACTGCATAGGGAGACCCTGTCTCAAAAAGATAAAAAAAAGATTGAAATATGCAAGAATGAAAGACATTATTCCATGGCTAAAAATATATTCTTACATTTATAATTATTTGTTTCTCTTATTTATTTCTTCCTTGAATCTTTGACATATTGTTATATGTCGATGCTTTAAAATTTATGCATTTACTTGTGCAGGCTAGGAGTGAAGGGACTATTTCTTATTCCTTCTTTCCTTTCATCTTTTCTCCATCCTTCTTTCCTTCCTGACACCTTCCTTCTTTTTTTCTTTTCTTCCTTCCTTCCATCCTTCATTACTTCTTTCTTTTTCTTTCTTCTTTCTTTCCTTCCTCCCCCATTTCCTTCTTTTTCTTTTTCTTTCATTTAATTCCTTCATTCTAACTATCACAATGATTTGCTTTGAGTAGGAAATATATTGAAAGATCTCAGAAAAATTTAAGAAGAAAAATGGAGGAATAGGATAAAATTGACAATTTTTTTCAAGAAAGTTCCTTCTCTCCATATCACCAAGATGGTTATTAAACTCACAGATCACCATCACCCAAAATTATGTTGCAGTTACTCTCTTGAGAGCTGCTTTGACATCCTTGTTTCTTAGGCTGTAAATGATGGGGTTCAGCATGGGTGTCACAGCGGAGTAGAACACAGATATCATTTTATCCCTTT
>NW_004955414.1:22633989-22655364 GCF_000276665.1 Chinchilla lanigera
GCAAAGGACAGATTTCTGAGGAAAAAGTACATGGGTGTGTGGAGTCTTGGGTCTGTGTGGATGAGCATGACCATGAGCAGGTTTCCCAGCACGGTCAGCAGGTAGATGACCAGAAAGAGGAAGAAGAGCAGAACTTGTGTCTTTGGATCTTGTGAGAGGCCCAGGAAGACAAATTCTCCCACAGAAGTTTGGTTCTTCTCTCCCATGAGTGTTTACTCCTGATTATAGACC
The DNA here is from genome assembly GCF_000276665.1 of Chinchilla lanigera. Taxonomy (NCBI): domain Eukaryota; kingdom Metazoa; phylum Chordata; class Mammalia; order Rodentia; family Chinchillidae; genus Chinchilla; species Chinchilla lanigera. The sequence continues at coordinate 22,634,221 of NW_004955414.1, forward strand.
AACAACCAGAAAAGAAATACATTAACCATCTATTTCAGAAAATCTGAGTAGCTTAGTTATTTTATTTAGCAGTATCTAACACGCTGCTCTTGATTTCTGTCTTTTAACAGTGTCAATATAAAAAGACTGAGTTTTCTGTTTGCTCATTAGTTCTGACAATTTTAAGTTGTTACTTTTATTTCTCCATTTGAGTCTTTTACTCACACCAGTGGAGGAAAGATCATCCTAGGTTTCTACATGACCAACCCTTGGCTGGATCTGTAGTCAAACAGACTATAGAGAAGCTCACAATGCAAATAAATTGCTCTGTCTTTAAGCCGTTGAGTTTTATGTTGAGATTTTTGTGGTATTTATGATGGAAGATGTTTTCCTTATATTTATAAGGTAATTCTAAAGAGTCTCCACTCTGATTCAATGAGTGGAAAATCAAGGTAAAGTTGGAAGTAGTGTTCTGTGATCCTGTCCCTTTCCAAAATTCATGTTTCCAACATAAAGAAGGTCCTTTTGGATATAAGTGAAAATAAAAAAGACAAAATCACTCTCAAACTGTCTCCTGTGAGCTGTTCTTGCTCTTTTTGTTATCTGCAGCTTTGCTTTCCTTCTTCCTCAAAACTGCTCGAAGTGGAGTGTAAAGATTTTGCAGTTCTCTTTGTTTAATCTCTCACACCTGCCCATTGAATACAAACCTACATTCCTTCTCCATTTCCAGAGTTTTAAAGCCAATCTGGTTGGCAGAGTTATTAATACACACACAAATAACAGTGAGATATATTTAAATACTTATTTTTCAATATTTTGGGTACCTTGGCCAATAAGCTATAGCAAATCTGGAGAAACCAATATTGAGAGAACTGACAAACATTATTTGCAGATAATTTGATTGTATACCTTAAAAAAGTCAGAGTCAGTTCTGCCCTACAATGACTGGACAGATACAAAATAAACAAATTTTTTGTGCTATTGTATGCCAAAATTAAACAAATTGAAATTTCAGTGAAAATCACTCAGATGGAATGATGACTAAACTTAATAGTTTTAAAAACTTGTAAGACTTTTAAGAAACAAGAGGAATAACTGAATTGTCAGAAATACTGAGCGAAAGGAAACTTCAGTCATTTGATATAGAAGCTGTTGGAAAACAGAAATCAAGAGCATAGTGTTGTAAAAATCTTGAAGACATAGGGATAGGCAAAGAGTTCATGACCAAAAACCAAACTGCATGGGAAATACTTCAAAGAATCAACAACTGGGATCTCATTTTACTGAAAAGTTTTTTCACATCTAAAGAAATCACCAACAGAGTAAAAAGAAAACCCACGAATTGCAAAAAAATTTTAACCGACTCTCCCTCAAAGGACTTGTATCTAGAACATATAAAGAACTAAAATACATCAGCCCCCACAAATTTAAAGACCCAAGCTAAAAATTGGCATCTGAGATGAATACACACTTCTCAGATAAAGACATACAAATGGCAAATAAATACATGAAAAAATGTTCAACACCATTAGTCATTGGAGAAATGCAATGTAAAACAATACTGAGATTCCATCTCACCCCAGAAAGAATGACTATCATCAAGAAATCAACCAACAACAAATGCTGAAGGGACTGTGGGGGAAAAGGTACCCTTCTCCACTGTTGGTGGGAGTGCAGACTGGTGAAACCACTGTGGAGATCAATCTGGAGATTCCTCAGTAAACTAGGACTAGAGGTCCCATTCAACCCAGCGATTTCCCTTTTGGGTATTTTTCCAGAAGAACTACAAACATCATATAACAGTGACATATGTGCACCTATGTTTATAGCTGCTCAATTTGTCATAGTAAATCATGGAAGCAACTCAAGTAACCATCAACTGAGGGATACATTAAAAAGGTGTGGTATTTTTACATAATGGAATTACTCTGCAATAAGGAAAGATAAGATTGAGGCTTTCATAGGTAAATGGATACAACTAGAGTCCATACTCATAAGCGAAATAAATCAGACCCACATGTGTACATACTGTATTGTCTCACTAGTGTAAGAACCTGAAAGAGTGAATAAAATCTGAAGGGTATAGTGGATATTGTGAAAGTGAAAGAAACTGCTCAAAGGGAAGGAACAATTGGGATGAGGGAAAAGAGAAAAAGAAAAAAGGGGGAAAAAATATATATATATACACACACGGGATAGCTGAGAGAAATGTACTGCTGATTTTTAATGCTTTATTGAAAGGAACAGTTAATGTTTAATTGTTTGCTCAATCTTACATGCCAATATTTGTTTTCCTGAGTAACCACTTTGAAGATATCAATGTGTAATACAACAACCATTGTTAATTTCCTATCACCTTGTCTGAAATTCCTTACTGCTTCTATTGTTTGGGTGCTGTTTTGTTTACATCTGTTAATGTGTTTTTGTTCTTTTATCTTTGAAATAAAAAAATAAAAAATAAAACAAGAGCATAGTGTGGTCTTCTAATTTGAAGACAACCATGAAAAACAATGTCTGAATAAATGAGTGGGTATATTGATTTTATGAGTAGAATAATGAAGTCTTATAAGGAAGTTCAGTGAAATTCCAAACAATTTCTCAAAGAACTTTTGTAAGGGAATTTTGCACATTCTTCTTAGTTTTATCTGGATGAGTATTTTAATGACATAAAGGGTGATGTGGAAAATTAAAAGAAGGGAGAAGGAGAAACATCTCCCACCAGGTATAAAATACATTGTCATTTTCCCCTTATATGTACACTAAGCAGGCATAAAAAATTGACAAATATACCACAGTGCTGAGACATATCATACTCTATATGAAAAATATATTAAAGGGTAAAGATGGCATCACAAATAAGTATATTGCTTAAAATATATATGTATACTCATACACACATATAAGTATAAACAAGAATATTTCAAGTGTATTAACAATACAATGTACTTAGTATATTTCTTGCATGCCAATGTAGATTGGTACAGGCACTATAGAAAATAGTATAGGATTCTAAAGTTAAAAATAGAACTGCTATAGTGAATACAAGTCTCTCTCTGAGTATATACTCCAAAGAGATGAAATCCTCTCCTCATAAAGATATCTGCACCTCCACATTCATTGAGGCATTATTCACAACAGTCCAGACAAAAACAACCTAAATGTCTGTCAACAGATGAATGGATAGAGAAACTGTGGAGTGTGTGTGTGTGTGTGTGTGTGTGTGTGTGTGTGTAGTAAGATATTAACTCTAAAATAGAATAAAATCTTGCTACTTGTAATAGTTGGATGAGCTTAAAAGATATAATGCTAAGAGAATTAGACCAACCAAAAAATATTTGCACGATCTCACTTATACGTGGAATATAAAAAAAAAACATTCAAACCATAGCTAATAAGGTTACACTGCATTTTATACAAAAAAAAGAGTAGAATTTAGCTGCTCTTGCCCAGAAAGAAAAAAAAGTAACTATGTAAGATGACACATGTTAATTTACATCACTATTGTTGTATTTTTGCCATCCATATGTATCCAGTAATAGGATGCTATAGGCCTTATGAATGCAAAATAAAATTTATTTCAAAAATTATATATTTTATGATTGAGAATAGATTATTAATAGATTAGTTTCTCCCTTTCTTACCACCCAACCTTTGAGTAATAAAAGCTCTCCCAAACATATATCAAAGAAAAATGCCAAAAACATGAGAAATATAAATATCAGACATTTACACAGTACAAGCCACTATAAGCGCAATAACAAGGTAAATAAAACAAATCTGGGAAGATATTGGCAAAAAACTAACAAATTTTTAATTTTCCTAACATATAATAAAGATCTCTTGAAATCAGTTATAAAATATAATCAATTAGAAATTATGCAAAATTTTAAACCTCTATTCACAAAAATAAGTAAAACTAAAAATAAATATGAAACAAAAGCATGCTTATTAAAATAACAATGGGTATCATGTTTTACTTTTTAGTTAAAATTCAGTATGAAATATTGCAAAGTTTGATAATATAATAAGATTATGATTATTAATTGAAAAGATAGTCATCAAAACTAAGTTAAAGTTAAATGCCTTTTTTCATCACTTTGATGTGGTTTTTAGAATTTATAATATAGTAATAAAGTTTTTGAGTTACTGAAGATACAAATTATTAAAATCTACCAGAGAGGTATGTTGGCAAAATATATAAATACTTTGATAAAATAAATTCAATCATAATATTTTATAATAAAAATTATTTTCTTGAAAAACAATACAGTTTGGTCAAGACTATTATGAAGGATTTTTAGTATGATACTAAAACTAATCATAAAACTTTGATGAGAGACAAATATCATTAAATACAGAACATCCAAATAACAGAATACCAAGTTATCACTAAAGATGTCAAGTATATTACAACCCAGCAATGTTTGCAAAATATCTAAGACATAGTAGCAGGGCTATAAAAATGTTTTACAATGTCTTTCTTATGTTACAATTTGTCTTTTCAAATTGTACATGTGCATTTTTCTGAATATTGGAATTACAAGTAATTTTCTCTTGTTATCTTTGTATGACTGTACCATTTCCAAATTCCCTGTAAGGAAAGGCACATTGTTTATACGCAGACAATATGTAATTTTTCACCAGATCCTTTATAATCTGGACTTAGTTTGATTCTTTATTGCTGTGTCTTCCCTCTTTATATCATCTGTATTTACGTTCTGGGTCATTATAAACATCGTTTCCTAAAGCTGATACCTATTGAGAGGCCCTATATTAAGCTTTGTTGGCAAGATATCATCTAAATTTCAGATGTTACTCATTGTCCATTCCATAAAGATAATGAAACCAAACCTTAAGGTGATTAAGGAGATTTTCCAGAGTTTACTAGGTAGGATTGGAACTCCAATCCCCAGATCCACGCCCTATTATTCTAAATATTTCTTACTTTAAACAGAAGCAAAACAAAACAAGCAACAATAATAAAAACAGCACAGGTCACAGTGGTCAAGATGCAGATGCAACACTAATGTATGTACATTGAAGGCTGAATGGATAAGCCAAATTCAGTATGCACACATTACAATATTATTCAGCTTTAAAAAGCAAAAATTTCAGTCATAAACTTCAGCGTGGATGAATCTTAAATATATTGTACTAAATGAAATAAATCTGTGAACCTAAAGAAAAATACTATACAATTTGCATTCTATGAGGTAGCTAAAATAGTCAAACTCATAAAACAGAAAGTATAAGTGTTCTTATGGAGAGGGAGAAAGGTGGAATTTTGTTAAATGGGTACAGAATTTTAGTTTTTGAAGATGAATAGTTTCTGGACATCTATCACACAATGGAAACATTGTTAAAATATTCCTGAAATGTATACTAAAAAATGGTAAAGATGATAAATATTACTTTACCATAATTTTTTTCTTTTTTCATTTTAAATAGAAAAAAACAATAATAATAATAATGAAGACAAAAACAAAACAACACAGAAACCACACAAAAAGATATGGATTTGAAAAATAAGATGATAGGAATTAACAATGGTTGTTATATTACAGGCTGTTATGTTGAATGAAGTTGCTCAGATTATCAGATGTAACAATGCCAGATTGATCAAACAATTAAAGACAATAGCAAGTAATAAAAAACATTAGAGATGATATAGAGCTTCATTAAACGAGATGGTAGGAATTCAACAATTGTTGTTGTGTTGCATATCGTTGTCTTCAAATCAGTTGTTCTGATTACCAATATAAGCATGCAAAATTGCTCAAGAAAAAAATTTAAGCATTAACTGTTCCTTTCAATAAACCAATAGTAATTTACTATACTTTAAAAAATCATTTGTCTTCCAAAATGAAGAATAAATGAGTACAACTTCTCTTGACTCTTATTCCTTGTGTCCTTTATCTACTTTTGGTGATGATTTTACTACTGAACTTATCCACTACTCATACAACGCTTACTTATTCTGCTTTGTATCATACCACTGACTACTAAAATCTTTTTTATGTCATTTCTGTTTCCATGAGTGTATTGTAACTATGATTTTGTCAAAGTGAGGATCTTTTCTTATTCCGTATATCTTCAGCCCTTATGGTATTTGATATAACTATTAATATTTTTTAAAATAGCACCTTTCAGTGATTCTAAAGCACTTATCTTACAATGTTTTCTTGTGCTTTACATTTTAATCATGTTTTCTAAACCATATTCCCAAGTTGATAGTTTTATTTCATCTTGTACTTGCCCATTTAGAAAAACAAATGACAAAAATGATACTATTAGCAAATTGTGAATCTTTGTCTCAACTTCTTCTTATTTTATTTTTGTTTGGTTGATTTTTTTTTTTCTTCCAGTACCAGGAATCGAACTCACCACCTTGTGCTTGCCAGGCAGGCGCTGTGCCTCTGAGCTAAATCCCCAGCCCCTTTCTTCTTGTTTTAAATAATTTAATCATATGTTTAAGGTATACAGCATGATGCTTTGATACATATACACTGGGAAATGATCATCATAATCAAGTTAATTAATATATTTATCACCTTGACACAGTAACTATTTCTTTTTTCCCTCTGTAGTGAGAGAATTTAAGACCTATTCTCTTCAGATTTAAACTATACAATATATAATTATCAATTGTATTCAACATAATGTACACTAGATTTAAAAACATATCTTGTGCAACTAAAAATTTATACTATTTGATTGACATTATTCTGTTTTCCTCCTTTCAAATTCATACCATTTTAAAAAGTATTTTCCAATTCTTTGAATGGCCTGTTTTCTACCAATACATACAGTACAAATGTTTCCCTCACCTATTATCCCAGCCTCAGACAAAAATACTCTGCAGTTCTCAACTTCACAGTCCTTCATAGAAAAATTCTGATCCCTTTAGCTTTACCAGTCTATTAGGTACCTACAGTCAGCATCGATGTCATCACTTCTGAAGTTTTTACTCACTCTGCAAGCCAGCATTGACCTTTCCTTTCACAATATCGAAAAGAACACTTGCATATACTTCCTTTCATGCAGTTATTACAGTCTTCTCATTATTTGCTTACATATTCCTGGACCTGGTTGTTGCTTTAACCTAAGATACTCTGTGACATATATCTTTATTTGTACTATTTGTAATTCAATATCACCTGACAGTGATTACCCACAGGACCCATTGCTAGGTAAAAAGAATTTATAAACTCACTGGTGAATCATCTCTCAGTGATGAGGGTGAGTTCAAATATCTTGTGTTTAAGAATGGGAGTGAAGCCTGCACATAACCATCAACAACCCCACACCTTCATAGCCAAGCAGGGAAGTCTGACCTAAAGATACTCCTGCCTGTGTCTCCGCATGAAGACCCAGACTCTCTGCTTGTCCTGCCTCCCCCCAGTGCTCAAGCCTCAGTGCATAAAGGGAATGAGGAAGGAAGCCCTGGAGTGGGTGCATGGCGACAGAAAGAGGCATAAAGAAACCAGAGATTAGTTTTAAGTGCTTCAGGTGAAGCAGTGGATATTCACAGCCTTCATATTCGTTCTGGTACTCATGGTCAAGAACAGGATCCATGAAGAGTGCATTTTGTCTCTAAAAGCCAGATCAAAAAGGGAGAGGGATAGTCCTTAATTCTTGTAAGGATTTTATTCCATGAAAAGAATCTTTATAAGAATTAATGCCCCTAGCCCGAGCATCTTACCCATTCTCACCTGGAGCATTGGTGGCTATACACACAAGTCATTAAATGCAGAGCTGGAGATGTAACAAATTAAGAAAAGTGTGATTTCTGAAGTCCTCTAAACCTTACCCTAAAAGGCAACCTCCAATAAATTTCCCAATATGCTGAGATTGGAATATCATCTGGACTATGGGTCTTATTCTCTGCGAGACCTAGGAGAAATGTTTCATTAAAGGCCATAACCCCAAATCCACTAAGAAACAAGCCTGGAGGAATTTCCAGAAGGAAATCATCAAACCTGAGGTCCTAAGAGCTGTTATAATCAGGATATCCCCTGAGGCAATCAGTGCTATTATCTTTTTAAACCTTTCTACAGTAAGAAATCCTGAGGGCATTTTAAGGTGATAATCTGAAACTAAAATAGGTGAATCATATCTGACATCAAATACTACACTGAGGGATCTCAATTACTCTGAACCTCTGCGGTCTTCATATCCTTGAATCTTTAAAGCTGAGGTATCAAAAATGAAGAAGGAGTAAAATGCAGCTGATACAAGTACAGTGCTCTCTCAGTTTCTGCAGGGCATTCATTCCAGCAGCCCTGCAGATAACAAAATCCTTGGATACTCAAATTTCTTATATAAAAAAGTAGCAGTATTTTCATATAATCTATGCATGCACTCCTGAATATTCTAAATCATTTCTTCATGATTTATAACACCTAAAATTTGACGTTTCATATGGATACATTTTTTTCAAAAGATATTTTATTTGCATTTGGTTGAATCTATGGACACAGAACCTATGGATACAAACGGTGACAGTATATTCATCATCTGGATGATATCCCCCAAGCAAAAAAGAGAATTCAAAACACTTGTGCACATTTAAATTCAAATGCTATAATTGCTTTCTCCTATTGTAAGGAAAATACACTAGAGGTAGATGGTGAAGTCCAAGATGTCCCAGCTGTTTAAATGAAGGCTTTCCTGTAGCTACTGAAACACAGAAGACAGTATGAGAGCTTATCACATAACACAGGTGCATATAGAAACAGGTCAGAAGGATAATTCTTGATTTCTTCATGCAATTCCCCACTTGTGAGTCTTCCTTGTCACCACAGGTTGCTCACAGGTTGCTCACACCAAAGATTGGTAAGAAATTTCCTTCCTTTCTTTTCCTTCATCTCCTTTCACTTCATGTACACTCACCTATCTTACCATCTTCTCTTTCTTTCTGTTACCACAGCCCTAGTTCAGACCCTATAGCTCTCACCCAAACTACTGGAATAGTGCTCAGTCTTCCTGATTGCCTTCCTTGCTTCCCTGTTTCCCCCTCTACAGTTTATTCTCTTACAGCACTCAGTTACTTTTTCTCTTTATTAGTAAATGTTTGTAGTACATAATGTTTACATTCCTTGTGGAAAATTGCTACATGTACATAATACATCTTAATTCCTATTTTTGCCCTTTGCCTTCCCAATCTTCCCCTTCCAATCATGTCTTGCTTCCTTCTATTTGGAAAACATAATTCTAGAATAGCTTTTCATTGAACATAAATTTCAACCACCTTTTCATGACTTCTTGAATGGTTTCAACTGTGTCATTCAAAAGTATATATCTAGGGGCTGAGGATTTAGCTCAGTGGCACAGCGCCTGCCTGACAAGCACAAGGTCATGAGTTCAATTTCTGGTACCAGAAAAAAAAAAAAAAAAGCATATATCTATTGGAATGTCCTTAATGTGAAAATATTGGAATAAAGATATTTGCAGAAGTAATTAAGGGAAATCCTGAGATGCGCTCATCCTGGATTAGGGTGGTATTAAATCCAGTGGTAAGTGTCTTTATAAAAAGATATAAAAAGAGGAAGGAAGCCCAAGTAAGACAGGAAATAAGATTGGATTTATGCTGCAACAAGCCAGGGAAACTTACAAGCCTCCAGAATCTGACAGAGCAAGGTCTCTGCTCTACAACTTGGGGAAGGAGCTGGCTTGCTGACATCTTCATTTGGGGCTTCTAGGATGCAGCACTATAAGAGAGTAAATTTCTATCTCTTCAAGCAACAAAGGTTGTCGCAATATCTTATGGCAGCCCCAGGAAACTGATGCCAAGTCTTACTGAACTGTCTTACTGATCTTGTCCTGCATTAGCTTCCAGACAAACCTCTTTCTTTGTGACATTCTTAAACATCCACCCAAACCATTAGTCATCCTGACCTCTCTACCTGAATCCTTTTCTTCCAAATATCTCCTTGTTTTTTTTTTTTTTTCTTTTTTTCTCAACATTCTGGTCACAGTAAAAATATTAATTTCTGGAAAATGTAAGACATCTGCTAAATATAAGAAGGCCTTTCCTGATCACTCACTTAGAAATACAGCCCACTCCTGCTTGATAGTTATTTTCTTATAGCACTTATTAAAATGAGACACATTATATGTCTTATTTATTTTTACAGTCCCATCTACAATTAAATTCTAATAGAATTGTAGTTGTAAATATTTTTTATTGCTATGTATTCAACATCTAAAAGAGTGCTAAAAATATATGGTCAATAAATGAGTTCAATATATATTGAATAAATAAACTCAAACTATATTATATAAATCAATATTTTATGAATTGACAAAATGAAAAACATACAACATGTGGTATAAATGCAAGAAATTTCATTACCCTTGAAATCTGAAAAGTATTTACTTCACAGTCAGGATGATTTCAATGACATGTTAGTTTCTCTGTCTTCTATGTTCCTCTACCCACTAATACCTTCATAAAACATATACACCAATTGCTAGAAAAATATATTGAAGCAGAAACAGAGATATACAAAATAGAAGTCTTAATTTTTATTTTTTAAATATTTATTTAGTTACTTAATTATTTTTTTGAGATAGGCTCTCTCTGTAGTCCAGGTTGGTCTTGAACTCACTATGTAGCACAGGCTGGCCTCAGACTGTAGGAGGTCCTCATATCTCAGCCTCCCAAGTGCTGGGATTACAGGTGTGTGCTACTATGCTTGGCTAGAATTCTTAATTTTTAAAGATTGAATTGAATTTGATAAAATAACTCTCTATAGTTACTATAAATTGGAAACATTTCTAGTAACAGACAGCAAGAAATTCATGGAAATGTACAAATCCAAATATCACACTTTGAGTAGCATTGATTTATAGCTTTCATTTTTATAATACAAGTAACATGTGAAGTGAATCTTGTTAGTTATGGTGTTCTGAGATTTTGCTTCAACATCTCCTAGACTTAGAAGCCAATAGCCTCCCTAACTATAAAAAGAGTATACAATGTCTTTCTCAGTATTTAGAAAGCTAAATGTTTCTCGATTCTCCGTGTGTGTAGGTCATTGAAACTTGAAGGCGGCTTGCAGACTACAGCAGACCACCCTTCATCCATGATACACACTATGTATTTCACACCATTCAGCAATTTTTTGTTGTTATTTTTTTTTTAATGTATGTGGTGCTGGGGATCGAACTCAGGGCCTTGTGCATGCAAGGTAAGAGCTCTACCACTGTGCCACATCCCCAGCCCCATCCAGCAATTCTGGAAAAGACATTGAGTTTTCTGAATTTTCAAATGTCCCTCTCAACAAAACGGAATGCTAGTAAGCCAAAAAGCACTGTGATTAGTATCCTTACTCTTGACCAGATCTTTAGGAATGCTGTGATTTGAAGTCATCAATATATAGCATTTCTTCTGTGAATAATTTTCTAAGTTAATGCATGCATAGTAATTCTCTCCAGTGTGTTCCATGTTGATGCCTTTCTGTAGAATCATCCTGATCTCAAAGTTGTTTTGCAGTCTGAGCTTTTTCTAACTGTGCTAACCACCATTTTAAAAGCCAGGTAGAAGTGATCTGTCCCTCTCTACCTTCCTATCCTTCGTGGTGGAATGGCAGTTCCAGAATCTGGAAATGAACCATAATTTGTTCAAAAAAGACATACATTCTGAGTTCTTCTTGTCCTAGTATTTATTATCACTAACTTTGGACATACAGTACTTACCTGCTTTCTTTTGATAGAGGAGAGGGCAGAATAGTGAATGCTGAAATGTTCAAAATTGTGTCTATCTATACACAAGTTACCAGAGAGCTGAGATTAGATACTTAAACTAAAAAAACCTAAGCACTGACATTAACTTAGTTCAGTAGACTTTATTATACCTTTTCTTACACTGCAATAACACAAGTACTCAATTTTTAATATATTTTTCATATGTAAGCTGTATATTGTTAAAATAAGCTATCAATTGATCCTAAAATACTACTGAATCCCTTAGAAATATTGTTATTAAAATATGTAGTAATTCACATATTTTAAGTATATTAAAAAGGTTGTGGGTTAATAGATCTGCATTTTTAAAGTTCTTAAGTACAACTTTCATTTATGCAGCATTTAAAGATAACAGTGTTTGACGAAGGCAAGATGCCAATTCACCAACGGTGTTTCCTTTTACACGATCACAGGAGCCCATGGTACATAAAAGCACTACACATCCGATGGCTATAGTGAATCTACTGTTGCATATACTTTATCTCCCATGCTGAATAATCCTACACACACTGCATTTGATGCAGCAGGGATGGCAAGAAATAGAATGTGCGACACTGGATACTAAAGACAGATCCTGGATACTGAAATTTCAAAGGCCAAAGTTGGGCTTTTCTCATTTTCTCTACCTGATCTTTATCCCTAATCACTTTGTTTGAACATACGTTAAAAGTGATAGGTGAACTCCAATTGTTAACTACTTCCAGGAACAGAATGAAGTGTTTGTATAATCTTCCCATTTTGTAAAAGGAGGACCTTGCTAAGATAAGCAAAGCGGCATTATTCTCTACAAGAATCCCTACAGAGGGCTCCATGGCAGAAGAGCAGGACAAACTGGGGAAGGGGGAGTACAAGTAAGTTTGAGAAAGGAAGTACAAGTACTTGAATATGCTGTGCCACAATATGTCTGCCTGGAGAAATGGAGAGTCATGGGGGGAAACTGTACTGCGATGGTCCATACGTAGCTTTTTCTGGCTCTCAGGTTCAGAAACCAGGAATGGAAATTCATACTGATCCTGTATAGCTATGAAGCACTGGGTTCATCCACTGTCATCCAGGCCAGACCCTGGCCTTTAGTTGAGTGTGGTAGGAAATGAGATAACAGGGGATTTTCTTCTAAAGGAGGGGCAGCATAATCCTAAACTCTGGTGAGAAGCTGCAGGCATGTCACCAGTGATATTTCTGCCTGACAGGTGTATTTAGAAAAGACAAAAGGATCAATTCATCGGGGCTGGGGATTTAGCTCAGCCGCAAAAGCGCCTGCCTGGCAAGCGCAAGGTCGTGAGTTCGGTTCCTGGTACCGGAGAAAAACCAAAAAAAAAAAAAAAAAAGGATCAATTCATCAACAAACAAGCTGCAATATTTCCTCTCATGTGTCAGCCATTCATTCTGTTCTATTTCCCACTGAGGAGAAATTTAAGGGGTAGTAGTAGTACTGAGGAAAACATGTCTTAGGGAGAGGAGGCTGAGGAATGTGGGAATCACAGGGGTTTCTCACATGACAGCTCTGGTGTAAGGAGGTTGCTTCTCAATTCCTAGTTCCTTCAAGTCAGCAGTTACTTTTAGAATAAGCCAGTGTGCAATAAAGATATTTGGTGAAAAGTGAGATCCTGAATCCTGTTGATTCAGCTAAACCACTCCCTTACTTGTGGTTGAATTGGCTATAATAGTTTGAACTTCCAGAGATAAAAATGTATTCTTAGTATCAGACTTTCATGGAAAAATTACTGACATTCTCCCAGGAACCTGGGAGAAACTATCTTATTGACATCTGCTAGGATTTCAACAGATCTTTGGATAGCTATGAATGATGCTGACATGAGATAAGTTTGGCAAGTAGCTGAGGGGACTGGAGACAAAATATTTCTGGGTGAAAATAATTCGTTACACTAAAAACAGTATAAGTGAAGACCTACCTTGCTATTTTAAAATATTTTTAGTTAGTAGCTAATAAACTGCCACAAGGCAATTTGAGGCCACAGAAAATAAGCTTGTGCAAGGCTGCACTTGGCAATTCTGAAAGCATTCCTGATGTCTCAGATTAGAGATGGTTCACAATAAAAGCTGTTGAAGAATTTACACTTTGGAATGGCCCCATACCCCTCATATACACCAAGGTGAAGATCCCTGACTCTGTAAGGCTTTATCTTTTAAGCACTTTCCTAAAAGCTTCCTTCACATCTTTGTTCCTCAGGCTGTAAATGAATGGGTTCATCATGGATGTTATGACTGAGTAGAACACCGAGATCACCTTGTTCCCCTTATTCATTTTCTTTGTATTTGGCTGCATGTAGGTAAATATTGTTGACCCATAGAAGAAGATAACAACAATGAAGTGAGAGCCACAGGTAGAGAAGACCTTGAGTCTCCCATCCGCTGACTGTATCTGAATCACAGTAGAGATGATGTTCCCATAGGAGAAAAGGATCAGAGAGACAGGACCTAAGAGGATAAGGATGCCCATTGCAAAGATGGCCATCTCAGCTTTGTAGGTTTCTTCTGAAGCCAGCTTCAAGAGTGCAGGAGGCTCACAAAAATAGTGATTAATTACATTCGATCCCCGATATGGGAGGCTTAAAGTGAAGGTAGTGTCTACTAAAGACACTAACACACCACTAACCCAGGATGTTATGGCTAGCACAATACAAACTCTTGGGGTCATGATGGCGGAGTAGTGCAGAGGCTTGCAGACAGCTGCATATCTGTCATAGGACATCACTGCTAGAAGTGAACTCTCGGTACATCCCATTATAAGGAAGAAAAACATTTGAATTGAACACCCAGCAAATGAAATGGTCTTTTTCATGACCAGAAAATGTAATAGCATCTTGGGAACGATAGTTGTAGAGAAGCAGAGATCAGTAAGTGACAGATTTTTAAGAAAGAAGTACATGGGTGTATGAAGTCGAGAGTCAAGGTGAATTAGGAGCATGATGAGCAGATTTCCAAACACAGTCAGCAGGTAGATGATGAGAAATACCACAAAGAGCAGAAGCTGGGTTTGACGATCTGAAGAAAGGCCCAGCAGGATGAATTCAGTCAGATTGGTTTGGGTTTCTTTGCCCATGGATGTCTGTCGCTGTCTGATTAGCACACATAGAGAGATAAGAAGCTCATTATGATGTAGCAGGAAATGCAGAAAGTAAAGGGCTCATCAGAGAAACAAATATATTTGACTTTTAAAACTCTTGTAAATGTTTAAAGCACTGGCTTTTCTAATTTTTTCCTCCATATACGCTTCCGAAGGCTTTTGGTCAGTAGGAGCAGTGAGCCCAGGACTAGGTCTTTTTGGTGATGTGGCTGCAATGTGCTATCATTCGTTGTTCAACAACTGTGTGGCTAAAAACAGGAAATAGATCTGTAGAAACTTACACATTCTTCATCTAAATCAAAGAAAAAATGATACAACTGTGTTATGCTGATTTGTAAAAATATAAGAATTTCTGTCTTAAGTCCCTGTCTGTGTTTTATTTTGTAGCTTACAGGTCATGGAGCAGATCTAATTTTAATTTCATCAAACAGTAGATGCTAATAATGAACTTACCTGTTCAATTTCCAGTACACTCTCTTTTGTCTTTCCATGTAAGAAAGGAAAATTGAGGCTATGTTAGATTGTACTATTATCTACAGTCTTTGTCCTTTCCTAAATTTTTTTTTTTTAAATCTTTGAGGCAGGGTCTTGCTATGCAGTTCAGGCTGGCTTTGAGCACATTTTGTAGCCCAGGCTGGTCTTGAACTCACAACAGTCCTCCTGCCTCAGCCTCCTGAGTGCTGGGATTACAAGCATGCACCACCATGCCTGGTTTAAATTCTTTATTAGATCAGAGAACTAGTCCTTGATTGTGACGGTGATCATCAAAGATATAGTATGATTGGACCTAATTACTGTGGGGCCACTGCATAGCAGTGTCTTCTCTGGTATGACAGTGTTAGACCTCATTAATGCTTCAGTTTGATTCAGAAAGTCCAATAAGTTGGATGAGTGCACTAGCAAGAAATGAGGCACAAATCTGATGCTCTGAAATCGACAAAAAACACTATTAAAAATCTATGTCTCTGCTGTACACGTGGAACAAACCAAATACATGACCCTAATGGGTAAAGTAGATCAGGAAGAGGAAGGGAAGGTGGTACATGGCTAAAACTCACAGCAGGAAACTGATATGGCTGGGGAAGATTGAAGTACTGGGTTTAGAGTTATTCTTTAGAATGAAGGCAATGTCAGAGCAGAAATCAGCCTCCTGAAAGGACCATCTTGAGATATGTATAAGTAAAAGACAGCAAACACATAAGGGTGTGTTTTTGCACAAAACCTATGTCTAGCTGGCAATGCAGGAGAAATGAGAACAGAACTTGTAGCTGGACCACTGGCTCATGAGTTACTATGTGTGACTTGAATTATAGGCCACCAGGTGACAGTTTTCTACTTAAAATGTTTAAATTCATACTGGATCTGAATTCAGTCTAGTCTAACCTATAGGAATTGTTATTAGCTTTGAGGGATCAGGAAGGCAGAGTCAGGGACCACTCTGAGGTAATGGAAAAATGAAATAAAAATCTTCCCTTTTCCCTTCAGTTAGATATTACACATTACACAGAGGAACAGTGAAAAAGTCAAGGGCATCAATAACCAAAATAAACTTTTGCTTAACTCAGTGCTTTGAATCTAAGGTTTATAATATATTGATTAGAAATAAAATAAAATTAGTGGGCTACTACCAGCATTTATTAAAACTGAAGAAGAAAAGAAAATATCTCTCACAATAATATAAGTATAGCTTTGAAAAAAATATTTGTCTCATTAGGTGTGTATCTAAGCGTGTTTGTGTGCATTTAGTTATAGAGTAAATTATGTACCCTATTAAGATCATTATAAAACATTCTAAAAATAATATGGCTATAAGTCAAAATGAATAAGGTCTCATTACTGAATTCAATTTCTAATAAATTTTGAGGAGTCCATTTCTTACTACTTAATTGCTGCAAATTTTTTTGCAATGAAATGTATTATTCCCATGTACAGTTTGATGAATGTCAACATATGTGTATAATAACATGATTTTTAAGTATACATGATTATATGTTTATGACCCTCTCCCTTTGACATGACTCAGTTTCTATGTCACTTCATATATCTGCATCTCTTGCATGTAATAAATTTTCAAGAAATGTTCCCTAACTGCGAATAAATAACTGAATACATCCAGGAATGAATTGATTCCTTTTCACTCACAGGTTCCTTTCGCTCCTTTTTCTGCTCTCTCTCATGGACGCAGACACACACATTCACTCACGTGTGAACATTCGAATATTCCTAAACATTACTCATCCTGTTGAAAATATACCATGAAATTTGGAAGGCACAGCTGATGCTGTTTTACCTAGGTGATCTTCTTGGACCATGGAGATCCTACCACAAGGAGAAAACAAGGCAGTATCACTTAGGCTCCTTGTGCAGGTCAGAGGACATCGTCATGAGACTAGAAACACACCCTCAATTTGGAATCCATGAGACTAGAAATACACCCTCAATTTGGGATACATGAGACTAGAAATACACCCTCAATTTGGAATCCTTTGTCTCAAGTGTATCACTGCCTCTGAGACCTATGCAAATAGTGCTTGTAGAACTAAAACATTAGTACTCCATAAGCTCTCACTTCCCTCAACTCTCCAGGCAGTTGACTGTCAATGTAAGAAAATTAAAATTTCACTTCTTAGGAAGCACACTCTGATGAGTCCAGAGGGTCTCACCAAGAATAGACTGTAAGAAAAGCAAAAGACAAAAAGGGTACCACTATTGAATTGACTGAATAATCAGAAAACAGGAAGATTCTGGTGGTTGAAGGGGCGTGATTTGTTTGAGTAAAATGACCCTTTTGGTTTCCTGGGACTCTGTGTACCTAAACTGACCCCTCACAGAGTCCAATGCCAAGATTTCTACAATGAATACAAAGGATACAAAGAAGATGGGAAAAGAAAAATATCCTCTGCAAAACAGACTGTGTGGGCTGTAGAGGTAAGGATTTGGCCTTCTGTCAAGATAGGCTCAGAATTTCTAGTTTTGGAGGCCTTTGTTTCCTTTAGGTTCTTCCTTCTGGGTTACTTGGGCATCTTTCTCCTTATGTGGAGGCCTGGAATGAGTGTCCCATAAAGATAAGAACTGTGGATGAGCGTATATCACACAAAATACAGTAGAAAACAAGATATCTAAGCTGCACATCTAGAGTTGTGGTCCAAGTGATTCTCAATCTTCTCACCTGACAGCAGGCCCAAATTGGACTTTGCAGTGGTGTGCATTCCAGGTATTCTTGGCTGTATTCTTGGCTGCAATAAAAAAAAATTTTTTAAGCACTGACACTGGACTGAATATTGTTCTATGAAGAATGATGAAAAGAATGAGGTCCTAAGAGAAGATGCAAACAAGATAGTCCCTGGGGTTTCCTTTGGGAATAACTCAGTTTGTTATTTCTTCACACAATGAGATACCTTGGGACATTTTGTTTTGTTTGGAAGCATAAGTCAGTTCTGAAACTCTCCTCTAATTTCTATTTTTAACTTTAAAATTTTATTAGGACACAGTTTTGGTACATAATGATTACATTTACCCTAGGAGCTGGCACATGTACACACACATCTTAATGCTCTCCTCATCCCCTACCCTTCCCTTACCTCCCTGTTCTTTCCATCTCTTGGGCCCCTTCCCATCTGCAAAAGATCCATTTCTATTTTCCTTTCTTTTTCCATCCACTATCCCTCCCTTCTCCCTGCATCTCTAGTTTCTCTTCGTATTTGACAAAGATCTTCCTACTTCATATTAGTTACATTTTATTTTGCTCTGTATTTATATTTTGAGTTTCTCATATAAGGAAAAAATTTCAATATTTAGCTTGTGTATCTGATTTATTTCACTTAATATTATGGTCTCAAGATGCATCCATTTTCTTTCAAATCCTTCAAGTTTATCCCTTGGTAGAGTAACACTCCATGTAAATATGACATTTTTTTATCCATTCATCTGTTGACAGGCATCCTTCCCTAAACAACACAAATGTTTTGTATGCTCGAGCCTGAAAGGACCAAGAAACCACCCATTCATATCCTTTCTCAAGATCAAAGAATATGCAGACAGGCATCTTGGCATTCTCTACATCATACTGGCAGAAAATTGTGAATTTTCACCCTTTTACAATATTCTCTAGTAAAGTGGGTTTAAAATTATTGTTGACTTGGGATACTATGGCCACTGTTAAGTAAATTTAGCTAGTATTACAAGACAAGTCTGAGAAAATTTCTTTAAAAAATTGAGTACTTGAATCTGATGTTTGAATAGATTCATATTTTTCAAAGTATGATGTAATGAAATTGATTAATGTGCTTTTCCTGTCAAGATGTATCTCTTTTAAATGAACAGTTTTATAGTCCTTTACCATATTTCTGACTACATTTTGTCCATCTACCTTCTTAGTGCTTCAAGTGAAATAATTATTTGCAACTTCATAATAATTTAAACATTTTATCATCAAAAACATTATGTCTTATTACCTAACTCTTTAGTCATTATTAGACATTTATATAGAATTTGTAGGATTTGATAAACCATCAATTAAATGAGATGGATGAAAGAGAAAAAATTCAAGAGGAAATTGAGATTTCCAATTTAGAAGGCTATGTGGATATGTGTGGAATCTATCTCAATCAAGTACATGGATAGAATTAGTGCCTTCCTATTAGTACTGATATTTTATAATAAAACAATAGGCTGAAGGTCATAGGGGTGAAGGGACTGGTGTAAAGCCAAGCAGAAGTGAAATAATCTGGGATTCTAACTTTAGTCTTCTCTTCAGATGATTACTCTTACCTCTTTCCATGTCCCTTCCTGATCTATTTCACTGGCTCTGTGTAAATTTCTAGAGGGAAAACTAGTGTTGGAGTGCTGTAGGAAAATATGTAATGACTGCTTTTTTTAATCTTATCCTTGTCAGGACATATTAGATTGACTGCATCAAAAAAATTAAAAGGATGAGAAGAAATAGATGGAAGAGTTATATGTTTATTTAACTTACTGATATTAAATAGAAAAATAAGCTGATTTTTGTTCCAAGGATAATCAGCCATACGTGTCTACGTCTGAACAAATTCCCTCTTTTTGTAAGAAGATCAGCCATATTGATTAGAATCTGCCCAAGTGACCTCATTTTAGCCAATTTTCTTTGTTAAAGAACCTACTTCCAAATACAATGAGAAGTGATGAACATTACAGAACAAAATGCATTGTAAAATCATTTATATAAAGGTTACAAATACTCCACACAAAAAATCATGTGTTTTATATGTATATAAGAGTAGAAGTATACAAGGTGGACTGGAAGGATACTACTAAAGGACTTCAACATGGCTTTGAGGGGCAGAATACAGCTCTATGTGGATATATTTATCCAAAGTCAGCATTGTAGTACTTAATATTTGCTATAGTAGAAAATTATCTGTTAAGAGGCTACTATTATATCTCAGATAAAAATTTTCTGCAATGAAAAGAAAAATTTGCCCAAAGATCTTTTTCACTAGTTTAGATACCTGTAAAACTTTTTGCTATCCTCAATTTTGACAATTTGTCTTTTTATTTCTTTGATGGTTCACTGCTGATGGATGTCCAGAATACTCAAAGCTTTTACCTACCATGCTGTCCCAGAAGATTAATCAGTTATATGTCATTCTTTCTATCCTCCTCAAATGCTATTTTAAATAAAGTAGCATAGTTGCAACTGAAATATAAGTTTATTAATTTTTTTCAGTCTTTTTGAGACAAGGTCTCCTTATGCAGTTCAGACCAGCCTTGAGCTCACTTTGTAGGCCAGGCTGGATGCAAACTTGCAGTGATCCTCCTGCCTAGCCTCCCAAGTGCTGAGATTACAGCAGTGTACCACCACGTTTGGCCTGAAATACATTTAAATATGTAAAAATTGTGAAGTACAATGATGTATAGCTTTCAATCTTCAATTTTTAAAACCAGGGCCACCAACAAAATAGTTCCATTTTCTCTACTTCTCCATATATTTAGACATGTAAAAATACAATATTTAAAATGTTAAAGTATAAAGGAAATATGAAAAACTTGTAACAGGAAATATTGAACAAAAACTACACTGTTACATGGACAGTAAGATGACTCACTTGGAAGTCAATATATCATGTAATCTATATGAATACATAGCAACACAACAGAAGTCTATGAGACATAATGGCTTTAGACTGTTCCGGGAGCAGCTGGACTCCTGGGCTCAAGTCTGTGCTCGCCCACACCACTACAGTTCCCAGCTGAAACCCGCAGAGAGAGCCAGGTATTTCACAGCTACTCCCTGAGGGCAGAGCCCGCGCATCAGGACCCCGTCGCCCAAGCCCCAGGAACTTCTCTGGCTG
>NW_004955414.1:22661781-22687235 GCF_000276665.1 Chinchilla lanigera
ATAAAAAAAGACATAATGGCTTTATATAAAATGTATTATCTATTTTGTATTTATTTGTCTTCCCCAACTTTATTGAGATAATGAACACACAAAAGCGGTACACAATCAATGTGTACAATCTGATGAATTAGGGTACATTTATACACTTGTGGATGAGCCTCACACTCAAAATAAAGTAGTAAACATATCTATCATCTCTAACTTTCTTTGTGCACCTTTGGCTGGTGTGTATGTGTGTGTGTTTAGAACATTTGTCCTCTTAACAAGTAAGATCTGTCCTCTTAGCAAGTTTTTAACACTTTACGGTTAACTATAGGCACAAAATTGCACAGCAGATTTGTGGACTGGATCATCTTGTAGAGTACAAGATGATAGAGTACTAGATGTACCCTAGAATACAACGTGATATTTTTACTGTATGTATAACTTACATTATGATTAAATGAATCTAAGTAGCATATTTATCACCTCATCTTTTTTTGTGGTGGCAACATGATAAAGATAACTTTGTGAATTTCAAAATTAACAATAATTGTCCACTAGTGAATAATAAACATTGTCAAGCAGAAATACTTGTATCAGAAATTGGTCTTTTGACAATAATATTGTAGAATTGGGGTTTTAAGAGAGGATATACAGCTCAAGACAAAGCATCATATGTTGCTCACAGCTGCCCCTGTGGGGGCCATGGGCCATAACACTATTTATTGACTAAAGGAAAGTGGTGTCCATCACTAGGTATGTACACTGTTTGGGCTAATAGTTATGAAAGCCAGACGAATATAACAGGTTTATATAAATCGCAAATTGCCAGTTTGAAAGGTATCTTAATTTATATAACATTAAAGGAAAGCAGTCTCATTCGGCATTATATAACAACTGAAACACAAAAAGGGAAAAATATGTAACAACGAGTAAATAAAGTAAAAATATAGCATATGCCCCTTGACTGTGGGGGTATGCGGGAGGACTCGAGGAGAAAAGACGGTACTGCTGCTGCCAGCTCATTCAGGTTCAGCCCGGGGCTCATGCTGGAGGCCATTCCAGGCCTCCATGCAGAATTTGCTGCTGAACACGACTGGGTCCAGCTCCACCAGCCCCGGAATCTCCTCCTGGCCTGGGTGGGGGAAGAGGGAAAGCTAGCAGAACTCTTCAGTAGAAATCTGATGCACAGCCTGGTCCCCAAGCATGACCCCTGAAGGAACAGGCAGCCCTTCAAGAGGACCTTAGTGATGTCCTCATCTACTTGGTGCCACGTGGATCTACCTCAAGCAGTGCTCTCCCAAATAGACACTGACTGGCAGTGTTACCCCATCCATCTGCCCTGTGGCTTTGCCCAAAAGCTTACAGACTTGTCCTGGCACACAACTTTTGAAGAGCAGGATGTAGGGCCTGCAGAACTTACCTGTGAACCCACAAGCCAGGGCTCAACCGAGAACATGGGACCACCACCTGCAGCTCAGCACAGCAACTGAAGAACAGAGGGTGGCTCTGCTGTGGAAATTGTTTTAGTCCTTTCCTAATGGATCATGAACCTGAGGGCCTCACTTCCTGATGTTGGAGGCCTGAGAGTCTCCAGAAGATAGTTTCTCCCCCAATAAAACAGTTATGGACAGCAAAAAAAAAAAAAAATGCTTCTATACCCATATTGCAATGTATAAAATGTGTTTTCGAGACCATTGGCATAAAATAGTATTGTTTGTAATTAGACTGTTAGTGGTTCATAGCTCATTAATTCACTCATCCTTTAAACCAGATAGAACCTATCTGTCTTCTGCTGTTTCACAATATCTAAGTGAAATCATGTACTATTAAATTTACCTTTTTGAAATCAAAAGAAACACCAATGAGAAGGTAAGTTTTCCAGGGAACCTGGGAAAATTCTTCATGTCCAGGTCAAGTCCCTTCTAAACAAAGGCACTAAGTCTCTTGTCAATGACCACACTTCCCAGGCTTGAAAGAGAATGGGCTTAAATCAACAACCACGTGTTTCCCTACAGTCTGGCCTCTATTTCATTAACAAAATTATATGTAGAAGTTCCAATAAAGGAAAGGAATTAAAACACAAAACCATACATATATATGTATGGATCTGAAATTTCATTTTTTCTATGCCATGAGAAGTAGTGCAGTATGCAGTAGTGCAGTATAGTAACAGTGTTTCTATAAGAGCCTGAATAAAGTTTATCTTTCAATTTCCTAAATTTTAAAAATCCTTAAAGTGCAATATCATCATGACAAACTGATTATAACCGGAGTCTGTCCCAAACCCTTACAAGCAATGAAGAGGCCATACCTATGATATTGCCTAAAGGTAAACCTCTCTTTGTGTGCCACTCTTAAGGGAAAGGACTTTTAAAACAAAGCATATCAAAAAGGGACAATCTAAAAAAAATAAACAAACAAACAAAAAATTCCATAAAAAGGGACAATCCTACCAACAGAAGTATACAAATTAGCTAATCACTGATTTTTCCTTAACATTTTTCATAAAAAAATAAAATAATATTTTATTATTTTAATATTTTATTATTATCTCATAACTATTTTATGGAGATATATATATATATATAAAATATCTTAGAGTCCTATTTCATCTACATCCTTATCTTTTTATTAGTGTATTTTATAATACATAATAGTTATGCTCATTTTGAGGAACTGGTGTCTGCATATAACTTATGTTGACCATTTTATTACATTTTTATTATCCCCTCTCTTTTATCTCCCCCTCCCCATGATTACCATTTTCATCTCTAAAAGAAATCTGCTTTTTTGAGTTCTATAATCTCTCTTATTTTACTCATTTATGTATTTATATTTTAAGTGTTTCCTACAAGAGAAACCACGCAATATTTGACTTTCAGTGTCTGGTTTATTTCATTTAACATTATGGTCTCAATTTCCATTTATTTTCCTGCAAATGACATGGTTTCATTATTCTTTATGGTTGAATAATATTCTATTGTGCATATTTACCACATTTCCTGATCCAAATCAAAACAACTCTGAGATTCCATCTTACCCAGTCAGAATGGTTATCATCATTTACTGCTTTAGAAAAGGATGCTTTTAATTAAGGTCTGACCAAAAAAAGCATTTTCTTTTATTTCTAGTTCCATACTCCTAAGTCATTGTACTGTCAGTATGTGTATAGTTGCAGATTTTCATCTAATTAAGTGTTTTTGAGGTCAAGTCAAATGATAATAAAAAGAATGTGTGTATGTCTTCAACAAAGAGAATCTCTCAAGAAAAGGGCTGGGCCTCTTGCTATGGTTTTCCTGATAGCATCCTTGACCTCCTTGTTTCTCAAGCAGTAAATGATCGGGTTGAGCATGGGAGTGAAGACTGCATATACAGCTGAAATCAATTTGTTAGAATTAAATGAAGCAATGGCACGAGGTCGCACATACATGAAGATCACCGCTGTGTAGAAGATGATAACAACCAAGAGGTGGGATGCACAGGTGGAGAAGGCTTTGCGCTGCCCTGAGGCTGAGGGTATGTGCAGGATGGTAGAGACAATGAAGGCATAGGACAGGACAGTGGCTGAGAGAGGAAACACAAGGATAACAATGGCCAGCACAAAGTCGACTCTCTCTGCCATGGATAAATCCATGCAGGCCAGTTTAAGGATGGGTGACACATCACAAAAAAAGTGATTTAAGATATTATTGCCACAGAAGCCAACTCTGGAGATAAAGTACACTTTTCCCATGGAGATGGAGAAGCCACTCACCCAGGAACTAACGGTCAGCTGAACACAAAACCCTGTGGTCATCATGACTGGATAGCGAAGGGGCCAACATATGGCTACATAACGGTCATAGGCCATGGCAGCCAAAAGCACACATTCAGTACAAGCAAGTGAGATGAAGAAATAGAGCTGGGTCATACACCCCAGGAAGGAGATGGTATTGGGGTGAAGTACGAATCCAGCCAGCATCTTGGGGACTGTGGTAGATATATACCAGGCTTCCAGAAAGGACATGGTACTCAGAAAATAGTACATGGGCTTGTGCAGAGACCTCGTGAGCCATACAGTAAGAATGATGACCAAATTCTCCAACAGCACGAACAGGTAAGTGATGAGGAAAAGGAAGAAGAGCAGAGTTTGCAGCCAAGGGGCAGTAGGGAAACCCACCAAGATGAACTCTCTAACATTGGTGATGTTTTCCTTCCACATGGTCAGACCACCGAAAGACAAAGGGTTGAATGGATATTAACATCACACTGAAGAATGAGATCTGCATGAGAGACAAAGGGGCCTCAAGCTACAAGTATTTTGTTATTAAACATTAGGGCCATCATCTAGCTCCAGGATATGATTTGGAAATTATGACAGGCCAGCGAGTCTCGCTAGAAAATTAGGGTTCAAACCAGAACCTGAAATCCATAGCACAAAGCCAAGCATGTCAAAACAGAACCGTGATGTCAACTTCAGGGCTTAGGCCTTGAGGTATGGGTCAGAAAGAGGTCTTCAGCTGGTACCAGGAGAAAGCAGTTTCTTTATGAATAACCCAGATTTCAGAGGCAGCTATAAGGCTGCCATGGTGGCTGGAATAAGCTCCAAGGATAGTGCAGAAGGAAGGCAAAGAACCATGGGAATTCAAGACCTGGGGGGAAAAACAGCAGCATATCAAGTAGAAAAAACTCTCCTGGTCACAAGAATTAGTTGACTCTGGTCTACTCCGGCTATGTGGAACATCTTTTGCAGACTGATAATGATTACCTATATTTAGGGCCATGACTTTAAAAGGGCATAATGAAGAAAGATTTACATTTTTAGAATAATTAATACATTTTGAATCTTTAGGTGGCCCCTATTGATACAAATAATAAAAGCACATATAATTATATATAATTATATTTAATATAAATAGTATATTATGCAATACTATATATATAAAGTATATAGTTATAGTAATAAAAAATACATATATAAGGGTATATACATATATTTATATGTAAAGCATTGTAATAATGTCTTCCTTAATCCACAGGGGATACATTCTGAGACCTCCTACCAATATCTGAAGCTATGGGTAGTACCAAACCCTATATATATTATGTTTTATTCCATATATATGTATGTATGATTAAATTTAAAATATAAAGCACGGTAAGACATTAAGAACTATAGCTGATAATAAAAACAATTATAAGGTATACTGAAAGAAAAGTTATATAAACATAATTTTTTCTCTCAAATTTCCTGTTGTACTATAAATCTTAGCAACTTTGTCATTTTTTCTTTCTTTGTTACCAAAGAACTTTCACGTTTTCACTTCAGAAAAGCCCTTCATGGCCTCTCTGGCATGTCTAGTAGCCGGCATCACTAACATTGCACTTGGTGGTCATTAGGTAGTATAAGGGCGACTTGAATGTTAGCACTTTAACATCTACCTGGTAAAGTGAATTTGCTATCAAGGGATTAAAGAAGGGGAAGCATACACAGTGTGGATTTCTAGACAAAGGGATGGTTCATGTCCCAAACAGTACAGAACAGGACAGTGCAAGATTTTATCATGCTACTAGGAGAGGCACACAACTTAATACATAGAAAGTGTTTATTTCTGGCATTTTCCATTTAGTACTTTTGAGTTGTAATGAATTATATTTGTCCACAGATAACTGCAAATATGAAAAGCAAAATCATGGGTAGGAGGGAACTAGTGTGTGTGTGTGTGTGTGTGTGTGTGTGTGTGTGTGTAATTCATTTATGTCTTCAAAAACTAGTTCAAATTTTATACCATGTCACTTGATTAATTCTATCTACTCACTGACTCAAAGATTTATAGAAGACATTGCTTGAAGACAAATTGCACTCACGATGCTGTCTTCAAAGTGAGGGGACTCTGGTACAACAATTTAGCAGGGTCATGATCTGGGGAAGGACTTGAAACTTAGGTATAGGTGCAAGTTCACTTGAGATTATAAATAGCATGAAATTAAGAAAAGGAAATATTTTTCAAGGAAACCAGTGAAGATGTCCTGAGAAAGAAAAGACAAAATGTAGAGAAGGAAAAGAAGAAAAAGATCCAGAATTTCTTAAAAGTTCAGGAATCATTCTTTATTTATATGTATTTTCTGACCTAAACCTTTCAGATCACTAATGAAATGCTTGAATACACGAATCAGAAAAAAAAAAAATGACCATTGTGAATTAGAATTCAAATTTGACTTGTTTCTCCACTAGGAATTATCCATTAATTAATTTTAACAATTCTTTCAGAGAGAAATTTTTTGCCAGTGAGGAAACAGCCTAAAACTAAACAATTATAAAAGTGGTTGTAAAGGAAATTTTATCAGTGAATGCACATTCAGTCATGTCTGATCTTTAAACAAATCACAGAAAACATGAGTGACATAAGAAGCTCAAGGAGAAAAGTCACCTAAATTTTTAAAGTGTATATTAAACATTAAGGAAAGTACATATGACTGTAACAAATAATTGCAGTGCCTGAATTCTAGCCCATGACTTATCACTAACTTCTTAAATGAAGCAAACCTGAATTTACTTCATTTGTAAATGAAAAAGGGTTATACACTAACACCAAACACTTCAGCAAATTTTGAATACAGAAAGTTTATAGTATTATCAGTGGTTAGGATAAAAATCTATTGAGTAGTTATTTGAGTACTGGCTACAAAATGACTATTGAAAATATAAAGATGAAAAAGTAAGATTTTCTTGTTCGATATCTTGAGAGAGAGATAAACAAGTAAGTAAGCCGTTACAGCTACAAGAATACATGCCTAGGTAGCTCGTCAAAGGAACAGCATACTACTTCTGAAGCAGTGGTCATCAAAGAAAGCAATAGGGCTTTCCTATCTATATCTGGATAGCTGAGCCCTGTGGGGAGAAAAATCACAACAGGAAATAGGTTATACTATCATATAGTGATAGTGTGTGTATGCGTTTAAAATGAAATAAATTAGTATAAAAATTTCAACCATTAGCAAGGCTAACTGGTTCTTGGGTTCAGACTAGGGTGTTTAGAGCTGAAATAGTCCTCAGACCATTGCTGGCTACCCTACAATAGCTTTTTCCTCAATTCTCTCTCTGCTTCTCCCAAGATCTTTGCCTTTTAACTGCCACCCCACTCCCTGCTCCAACTCTCAGCAGAAAGCCTTTTATTATTATCTCACATTATCTGTGAGCAAGAATTCTGAGTAAAACTCAGCTGGATTCAGAAGAAAGGTGTTGACATCCCCATATCCTTAAGTGGAAGTTCTGTGGAATAATTGTTTTCTACTTCATTCATGCTGTTTTCAACCTCATTCATGTTGTTTTCAAAATTCAGGTCCTTAAAGCTGTAAGACCAAAGTCCCAGTTTTTCTATTCACTGTTGACCAGGGGTTACTCTCAGCTTGATTTTGAAGACCTGTATTTTATCTTGAACCTTTGAGTACACTGGTAGGAGTTGACTGCTTCAGGCATTACATGCATCTCTGCCTATACTCCACTGTGTGGGGTACAGGAATGAGAGTAACAGGGATCAATATTCTCTCCTTGCTGAACCCTCACCCAGTTTTCCTACTTGATTTTCATCATCTCTGTTCCTGTTCCTTGCCCTTGCTGGCTCCAAGCTTGTATAAGCTACAACCATCATCATCATGCACTGGGAATTTATCACATGACAGAACTTTTTCACCTTTCAATTTTGTACTAGATCCTTTCCAGACATTATAAAACCTAACTCTTGCCTTTTAACTGCCACCCCACTCCCTGCTCCAACTCTCAGTACCGGCATACAAAGGCAGGTATTACTTTTCCCACATTACAGGTAATGGAGTACATAGTATGGGGAATTTCTCACAAGCAAAAAGTAGAAGAGCTGGAAATACAGGATAAGGTTGTTACTCAAAAAATATTTCTATCTACTATGAAATAATCCTTCTATCTATTATGAAACAATATTTTTAAAATCATTCCTTCTTACCCCTCTGTCTGCCCACTACCAAACTTTCAGCTCATACCTCAGGTATGATTTTATGTACATTTTCTTTTTTCCGGTACCAGGAATTGAACTCATGACCTCGTGCTTGCCAGGCAGGCGCTGTGTCGCTGAGCTAAATCCCCTATATATACATTTTCTGTTCTTTCCCATATTGCCACCCTCCTGTTCCCTCAAGTAGGCTCTTATAATGAGAGTGGTTTTTTTCTGTTCAAATTTTTGTTCAAAATCCTCACCTTTCAATTTAGTCTTTACACCCAATCTGAGTATTCACAATCAGTCTGAAATTCTTAAAATCTAATTGGTCTAGTGGCTTTTCATGCACAAATTACCCCTAAATTCTGTATTATACTCCAGGCCTCTTCATATTTGTGATATTCTTCAGTCTCCTATGGTTGAAACCTCATATGTGACTTGAAATACATGTCGTGAATCCACACAAGCCATGTTGTTTTGGACCACCTATTTCCTAATTCTGAAAGGCTTTTTATTTCACTTTTTTGCTTTTGTTTTGCAGTATTGGGGTTTGGACCCAGGGTCAGGCACATGCTAGGCCATCCTTTTCACACTATGCTACTACATCTCTAGGTCTTTTATTATTTTATTTTGAGATAGGGTCTTGCCAAGACATTCAGGCTGGACTCAAATTTGCAATCTTCCTTTCTCTGCCTTCCAAGTGGCTGGGATTACAGACATGCACCATCACGCCCAACTAGAAAGATTTTATTAGGAGTGGAATATTAGCTCAATCAGAGAAATGACAGCTGCAGAGTGGAAGAATTGATGTGCTCTACTCAGATATGCTACTCAAAAGAAATTTTTCAAGAAGAAAGAAGAGGCAAACTGAAAACTAGGAGAACAGTCCAAATAAAGGAAGGAGTTTAACTAGGATGGAAGGCAACAGTAAAAAGGAAATCAAAAGTCCAAGTATTAGCCAAGCGGTAATGGGCATTTACTGCAACAGACTGGGACTTACATAGAGGCTAGCAAAAGCTCTGCACATTTAAGATAACTAACACTCCCAAAGACTAAATAGTATCCCTCTCTCCAGACTGAGTGAAAGTGATAAAACATAATTTTGAACATGTGAATCTCATGCTTAAATGTATTATTGGCTACATGCAAGTTAGAACACTTTACATGGCAGTGGTTCCCTAGTGGCAGATCCCGTACTCATCTATATCACTACCTTCTTGCTGTTTCAGGTACTCAACCCAAGCTCCAGCCATACTAAAGAATCTGCAATTCTTCAGTTTAACAGGCACCTTCAAGACTCTGTATAGTTGAAAAAACTCTGTTTTCTACCTTAAATTTTTTCTAATTCTTGCTATCTGGCAAGTGTCTATTCATATTTCATTCTCTCCAACAAACCAGCCCTAAGCACCCACTCTTAACACCTACTTCTTGCCTGTTACCTCAAGCTATTTTACAGAACCACCTTTACAACTTTTTGGGTAATAGAGCAGCTTACCTTAATATGTATCATTTTTCTTGTCAATATTAAATTTGTGAACTCCAAATTCATTCTATTTTAACTTACTTTTTATCTCTACTATCTAGCACAGTTCCCAATACATGATCAGCATTTGATATTAAATGACTTGTAGCATTTAAATAAGGCCAGATGTCTCATCACACTGAATTTCTCTTTAGGAACCTGATGCAGTGCGTCATCTTCGTTGGATCTGGCTTGGAGGTCTTGGTTCAGCTGTCCAGAGGTCCGATCTATGGAGAGGTATCCTGGAGAACACATCCAACATCACATCATGAGTCCGTGCCTCACCATCTAAAAAGCAACATAAAAGAAAACGAGAAAAGAAATAAACAATAGACATTAGAATAATCTAAACTTAGTCTTGGAAAATTTTTTTATGAAGTTCACAAGTTCCAGAACTTTAATTCATCACACTAGTAAAGACTCTAGGATCCATGTAAATAATAGGGGAATAATTTAATTGTACCATTGGTTCAAAGAAAAAGCAATTTGTATATATGACAAAAATTTTAAATACAAAATGTACAGAGTTCTTCTATGCCTGTTGGATACCCCTGTTGAATCATAAACCTAAATATGGGAGAGGTTTTTGTTTCTATGTGATTTTTCTGTCCTTACCTGTTCACACTATGTCTCTTTCCAGTTCTCTCTTGCTCTTGAACTCCTTTACTCTTGGTTTCTCTGCTTCTCTGCTAAAGGCTAGCTTTATATGTGGACTCTTCCTGCAGCCTCACCAGAGAGAACCTTGAGCTGGACAGGTCTATGGTACAACAAGCCTATTATTCAATAGAAATGATTGCTCTTTATATGATATATCCTTGGGGATGTGGTTCACAACTGCTATAAGATGTGCAAGGATAACAACTAAGAGCTACAGAAATCTCCCTAGTGATCTCCATAGGTCAACAGAGAAAATGCAAGAGAAAGAGAAGATCAGCAAGAGATTCATGGAAAATCAGTGACTGAGTCTAAATCTGCCCCTAAACCTTGACTTCCCTTCCTCTCTTTCTGATGTATATAACTACTACATATGACCTCTTTCTTTCAGATATTCATATTATTTCAAGGGGATCCTGGCAAGAGGATCAAAACACAGAAAAAGTGATTTAACAGTATTGATAGCTCATAATAAGCTCTAGAGAGAACAAAATATCTACTCCTTCCACCTAAACATAAAAAGCACGTATGTATACTTAGGGCTAGGAAATTGAGCTTCTGTAAGTAAAGCAAATTTAAAAGTTCTGTCTTCTGGGTAGCCTAATTTTGGCTTTTCATACCTTAAGGAGAATTCTATTATATAGATTCTTCCTTTTGGATTGTCTTACATTGCTCTTATCCTTTCTGAGTGAATAGGTAAGGTTTGGCTTTTTATACCTTAAGGAGAATTCTATTATATAGATTCTTCCTTTTGGATTATCTTACATTGCTCTTATCCTTTCTGAGTAAATAGGTAGGGTTTGGCTTAGGAGGAGGAATATCCATCCCTAGCTAAGAAGAAAAGCGAAATTTAAAGAAAAGGACAATAATAGACAAGACGTAGGATACACGGAATGTACAGCTGGTAGAATGACTGATAGACTGTAACCTCTTTTCCCTATCTTCTTCATCTTTCCTGTTTCCTGTTGCCATCAGAGTGATAAGCCCCTGAAGGCCATGATTAAACTGTAAGTCTAAGGAAAGAGGTAAGGAGACTGCTCAAGCTTTCCAAGGTCTGAGAATTAGTCCAGTGAACATGAAATTATCTATGTCTCAGAGCTATTCCAGGGCTGGTCACAATTAGGGGATTGAGGACACAAATCAGGTGTGTGACAAAAGGTGTCTTTGCTTACAATATTCCCAATATATAGAACTCTCAACCAAGGTGCAAGTCTAGGCTTTGTGCACGCCCTGACCCCCCTGAGGTCACAGAAACAGGCAGTCCACAATCACCACCAGTGCAGGCCACGTCTGGCTCCTGCAAGCCCCTGGCTGCCTGGAGACATTGAATTAGGAGGTCCGCCATCCGCTGACATCACTGTTCACAACTGAGCACTGAGAGAACCAGGCAGACCCTAGCTAATCCCTGGGGACACAACAGGGGACCCATGATCCTGCAGCTGTTACAGTCTATGTCTCCATCCTCTGTGCGCCTTGCACAGCCAGGAGATACTGAATCAGAAAGCCCCGGAACCGCTAACACCGAAGTTGGCGTTTGGGCCCTCCCTGCGTGTGCTCTGTGCCTCCTGAGGTAGTAGATCAGGCGGTCCACGAACTGCTGACACCACGGTTCATGACTGGGCTCTGCACGCCATGACCTCCCAGAGGTCACAGAAACAGGCTGCAAATTTTGGTTGCTGAAAAGGTTAACAATGAAAAGAAGCCAAGTACTTTGATTCAGAATAGTCAGCAAGGTACTATTCAGACAAGCTCAAAGGTTCAGTGTAAACTTTTCATTTGAGAGGAGAGATACTGGCCCCTTCTGGAGAAGTGCTGCAGGAAAACTGGTTCCCCAGTAAGCATTTCATCATATTCAGCCACCTAAGCACTCAGAGACTGTTGGAGTCATGGTCCAGGGGGGTCTAGCTACTGTTCCTACTGGTAGTAGACCAAGGCATCATCCATGCAGTGCTGGTTTTACAGGCATAAAGAAAGCAAGACTTATAAGGTCATGGAGGTTTTCACTTAGATGTCAGAGGAATCTCTGGGAGGTCAGACAAGGAGCTTCTGAAAATGCCTGGGGTGAAGCTGAAAGTGCAGGGGAGACCCCAGGAATTTGGAGATGCTACGAAAGTAGAAGGTATACTGAGGAGAAAAACCCAGGGAGCAAGTTGACCCTGCCCAAGAACAAAGCCATGTAGGTGAAACCTAAAAGGCCATCAAGGCCGCAGTTTGATATGTAAAACATCAGGGGTGGTGTACTTGTCTTTTAGAGCTCTCATCTCACCACAACCTGTCCCTAGTGCTAACTTGGAGTTATGGGATTTAATTTTTTCCTTGTTGGGTTATGATCTCACTCCTGTCGAATTTCTTTCTACCCCCCCATTCTTTCATTTTGTAATGGAAACATTGACTCTGTCACTGCATTTTGGAAGTATTTAACTTTTTTCTTGGTTATCACAGGGGCTTACAGCTCAGAGTCTGTCTTGTGTTTCAGACGAAATTTTTCAGACCTAGACTTGTAGCAATGCTGAAGCAGTTAAGACTGGCAATTCTTAGAGATGGGCTAAATGGATTTTGCATAATGAGATGGTCATGAGTCTTTTGGGTGGAAAATTGTTATTTCAGTCTGAACTCTTCCCCGCTGCAAAGTCTCATATGTTTGGAGGTGGAGCCTGGTTAGAGGGGTGGATACTGATGGGTTTCCTGGAAGGCTTTATTCTTGTTCCCAGTTCCCCCCATGCTCTGCTTCTTGAAAGCTATGAAGTGCCCTACTATTCTGCCATATAGCCAACCAACAATGGGCTGAGTTCTCTTAAAACTTCGAGCCAAGTTAAACTCCTCCTTTAAGCCACAGGTGTTGGATATTTTGTCCCAGTGACAATAAAGTGATGAATAGAATCCTAATAACTTATCTTGATTTTATTTTCCATATTTAGTTGTGATTTAATGAAAATTTATGGTTTCTCCCTGGTATAGCACATTTTCTTCTCTCACCATCAGATGCCTTAATGATACTAAATTCTCATTTATCTTAGAAAATTTTTCATTAGTTTTTTACCTAAATTGCATGTAGGGTCTATATTATAGTAATGTATTAAGAGTTTCATACATATATTGATATTATAATATTCCACTAGTTTGCTGGTGTGGTCATGATAGAGCATGGAAGATCACAAGAAGTCAAGAGCCCAAAACTCTCAGGAAATACATGGCAACTACAAACTGTGGCAGCAATACCAATTTTATTCATTCTTCATGAAACTATTTATATCACCCATGTAATAAGAAATGAGCTGTACAGTTCTAGAAAAAAGCTGAGATTGAAAGATGACTGCGAAACAATCAACATTCTTATTAATATCAGTGGTGTACCATCATTAGCAATCCATTTCAACAACAATTTCTACTATTACTAGCACACTACCATCAGCACGGTATCATCATATCTGTACATAGCTGAACAATTGGATTGCTTTTCCCTTCTAGATGTCAATATTCTTAGCTAACATGATACAGATCTACTTCACAGAAACACAAGTATACCACAAAAATAATATGGTAGATTTTAGAGCCCTTTCTGGCTCTAAAGGATTCTAGAGTCCTTTCTGGCTTTAAATAAGGGCTCAACAAGAGCTTTGATGTTAATTAGGTTGAAATTTTGCACAATTTATTTAACCTGGTGGAAACCCACCAGGATGATATACTTTAGTTTCCTTCCTTGCAATATGAAGTATTTGAGCATAACTAAGTCATAAAATATTATGAAAAAGGGTGCTTTATTTGTAAGTACTAAAAATAGCAGCTCAACAGCCCACACCCATTATTTATTGCTATTACATAATTTCAAGCTACTTACAGATATATACAGTGTTCATGGTTAAAGTAAAAAATATTATGTACTATATATATAAAAGTATATATATAAATGTACTATATATATATATATAGAGAGAGAGAGTTCTCATATGTAGTGATTCCTTTAAGAAGCAAATGTGAAGCAGTATTAATACTGAACAGGATCATGATAATGACCTCCCGCCTTGAATGCCGCCTTCTTCTCAAGGTAGCTGAAGTCAGCTGAGCAGGAGGCATTGGCTTCCCCCCAACGTCTTCTTGATAGCATTCTTGACTTCCTGGTTCCTTAGGCAGTAGATGAAAGGGTTTAGCATGGGTGTGAGAACTGCATACACAGCTGAGATTAGTTTGTTGGAATTAAAGGAAGCAATAGCTCTGGGCCGGACATACATGAAAATCATGGCTGTGTAATAAATTACCACAACAGTCAGGTGGGATGCACAGGTGGAAAAAGCTTTCTTCCTTCCCTGGGTGGAAGGTATTTGCAGAATGGTGGATACAATGTAGATATAGGAGAGGATGGTGGTAATAAGAGGGAAAACAAGAATGACAATTGCCAAAGCAAAGTCCACTAGTTCAGCTGTGGACATGTCTTTGCATGCCAGCTTGAGGATTGGTGAGATGTCACAGAAAAAGTGATTCATGACATTGGAACCGCAGAAGGTGACATGTGAAATGAAGTAGACTTTGACAACAGAGACCATGAAGCCACTCATATAGGAGAAAGCCACCAG
This sequence comes from Chinchilla lanigera, assembly GCF_000276665.1. Lineage (NCBI taxonomy): Eukaryota > Metazoa > Chordata > Mammalia > Rodentia > Chinchillidae > Chinchilla > Chinchilla lanigera. The sequence continues at coordinate 22,676,466 of NW_004955414.1, forward strand.
CAGCACACAATAAGCTGTGGTCATGATCACTGGATATCGGAGAGGATGACAGATGGCCACATAGCGGTCGTAGCCCATGGCTGCCAGGAGCACACACTCAGTGCAGGCAAGGGAGATGAAGAAGTACAGCTGAGTCATGCAGCCTGAGAAGGAGATGTGCCGCCTCTGTAGCAGGAAGCCATCCAGCATCTTGGGCACTGTGACAGACACATACCAGACCTCTAGGAAAGACAAGCTACCCAGGAAATAGTACATGGGTTTATGGAGGGATCCAGTGACCCAGATGGTGAGCATGATAACAAGATTCTCTGCCACCACTAGGAGGTAGACCACAAGGAAGAGGAAGAAGAGCAGGAGCTGCAGCCATGGGGCAGTGGGGAAACCCACCAGGATGAACTCCCTGACTAAAGTGATGTTCATCTCCAGCATGAATAACAGCACTGAGAGATGCTGAAGTCCTCTATGGTAGCATCACACATAATGAAGATGCCTATGGTAACAAATGAAGAGTACAATAATTTGTAATTCAGTCTTCATATAAGACCCATAAAATAATTTTTGTTGTAAGAACTCTCTTTCAAATGTGATGCAAATATTTCCACCAAAGTTTTGTTTTTCTAAACAAGTCTCTCTGCTTTGAAAATCACGTGTACCTCAGGTTTTATTAACCTGTTGATAATGATTTGAATGTTAACATGTTTGCTATTTCTAGCCCCTTTGTCAATAAAAATAAAGCCACTTGTCTCTTCTATGATGAGTCCTTTTCTCCATCTTGTTAGGAATTTATTGAATAAACATTTATTTCTGCCTGAAATAAAACACGGGGAACAGCACTGTAAGAAAATATTCCAAGAGATTAATATTTGAGGGATTTCCTATCTGTAGCTCTTTCCACCATCACAATTTCATTAGAGTCTGGGAAAAATTTTATTTTATTTTATTTTATTTTATTATTTTTTTTCTGGTACCGGGAATTGAACTCATGAACTCACATTTGCCAGGCAGGCTCTGTGCTGCTGAGCTAAATCCCCAGCCCCAGGGAAAAATTTTAAATGATAATAAGTATTAGAAAATTCCACTTTAAAAGATCTACGAAAGTAGGCCTCACTAAAATTTCATTTCCAGTGAACCTGCCCTTCCTGCATCAAGATTTATTTTTCTATTGTATTGCGATCTTCAAAACACAAAACTGAGGGAAGGGAAAGGAGATGGAAAAAGAAATTAAGATGTGCTATGTGCATATACCATCTTCCCAAAGGGAATGTAAATATTATATACTAAACACATGTACTAATAAGCTAAAATGAAAATAAATATTTTGAGGGCAAAACAACAACAGCAATGAAAATGCAAAACCTTGTCCTGCATGACTTTGAACTAAATGGCCAGACAGGCAAACCTGTGGATAAGGATATCATTTGAATTAACAAATGAATTGATAGATCCTTTGCAGCTTTGAAATTGATAGGAAATAGATTAGAGGCAGAGGAGAGATATCTCCAGATCTCCACGGACATGTCAATTAGAGTATATATCTTTGATATATTTAGAGTTAGCCTTCCCAGAATTCCTCCATCACAAGTGTATTCACAAGGTCTAAATGATAAAACTGACCACAAAATGACAGAATTGAAGAGATGCAGGAGGGTACATGAGTGCAATAAAAGGACAGGTGGATTTTGTAATGATGGAGAGTGGCATCTGTGTGTGTGTATGTGTGTACAAGTGTGTGTGTGTGTTTATGTGACTGTGTGTGAGAGAGCTAGTCTATCTTAAGAATTAATTTCGGGGCTGGGGATTTAGCTCAGCGGCAAAGCACCTGCCTGGCAAGTGCAAGGTCATGAGTTCAGTTCCCGGTACCGGAGAAAAACCAAAAAAAAAAAAAAGATTTAATTTCATTAAATGTTTCACTTATTCTTAGAGCCTGCCATCAAATTCTTCCTTTAAATCACTGCTTACTCTCTGCTAAACTCCTGTCCATGAGGTAGTTCTCTGTGCACAAAGAATATGGTAGACCACTTAGATATTATACTGATATCCAAGAGCTAAAAGGGTGAAGTGCTGAAATACATAGTATTGGCACCCTTGTTGTCTTTTCATAGCAGCGCACACTGACACAACTCAGCAGTCTTTGTTTGGTAGTAGAAGATTACCCCTTGTTCCCTGCCTCCAATCTACAATTTTACCTATGAAGAAGTTCACTAGTAAGGAGTTCCTGGTTTAGTTCTTCAATGCTTTTAGTCAAATGCTTTTCACAGAGACAAAAACTTCTCTGGTATCAGAGAAAATTTAGTTTTTCCCATCTCCTAGCCCCAGTAGGGAGCAATATCAATATAGGAATTCCTACTCTTTGGGCCATGTGCAATATTCCACAGTTTCATCATCAGGCACACAATTTACTATATATTCATCTCTGCATAGGATTTAAGAGCACTGACTTTACAGTCAGGGCAAGGTCTTGTTCCTATCACTAGTAGCAACATCATACTATATATATATATCCATAAACACTGCTATAAATTGAAAAATGTTTACAACCCCTACCTTAGTGCATTGTGTTATAAGAATGGAATGTGACAATACATGGAAGTCAGTATAGGACCTGGTCTATAATCATTCCCTATAAACTTTACCTGCTATCATGTAATACTAGAAACATACTTGTTTTCTCGGGTGTGTGTATTCACACATTCTTACTCACACGTGCTCATAAACACATAGAATCATTCATTCTCTCTTTTACTAATTTTCCTCTCATATTCCAGGGAATAAAATAGGCCCAAATTTGTTAGAAAACAAATAAAAATCTGTAACTATCTTTTGAGATACACATTACTCATGTGGTCTTCGTAATTTACTCCTTAATGAAATGAACTGCTCATTGCTGAAGCACATCCTTGTTTCCTCTAATTTTTTCCTCAAGTATTTGCAACAGACATACCCCAGTATGCCCCAGTCTGAAACCTGTAGCGATGCAGAATCATCCCATTCCATTGTTCCAACTGTAGAAGCAAAACTCTAAGCTCTGGGCTTGCTATGCTATTGCTGGGTACAAAGTGGGAATACTTTCATTGTGCTCTAGGCATACTTTCATACAGTTCTGAAGGCTTTTGTTCTAAAGAGGTAGCACAAACACCCACTGGTGTCTCCTCAGACATGAAATGTATCCTTTGTACCCCTGTCTAATAACCAAAAAATCAGACTTTGTCAAAATTTCTCCAGTTTAGAGTAAACATACACTGAATCTTCATTCCCCATAAACTTCCCCAAATACTCTTTCTGCCATTCAAGAAAGATACCTGCTGCCATTTTGACAAGTTCCTCTTCATCTTTTTTGGAGCTATCTTCATAGATCAGACAGTCTCTCCTGATAGTGTCCCTCATTCACCTTGATCCAGCTGTCCTTATTCTGAGAATGGAAAATTCTTCAGATCTGTAGAATGATCATGGAAAAGCAAACTGGTGTGCAAATTGTTATGCTTCCCAGAGAATCTTCTATAATTTTCACTTAGTCTCCATGCTGGGTTTTTCAGCTCCAAAACAAGAACAGGGGATCAGGGACAGGATAATATATTCACCACTTGCCTGCCTTTTCCCATGTCTTCTCTCCAGGGACCACCTTATACTAAATCTATCCTGGCTCTAGGGAAGATTGGTGTGTATTGCTAATACAATGTCCATGAGACAGGAGAACAGAGAAGTTGAATTTCATCTGTCAATTTCTGTTAAAGACAGGTCTAAGTTTTTTTTATACCTATAAGTATGATGTGTTACTTTCACTTACATACTTGTATATCCAAGTGTTATAACATCAAATTACTCAGAAATGAGAGTAAGAAGTCCACATGAGTTATAGGTAACATAGAATTTTGTTTATATATTCCTCATATAAAATATGTTTACTATTTTTACTGTTTTATTATTTTTTCATTGTATAGAATACTATACCATCAGGTTAAATAACCATTAGTTATTGCAGGCTAATCAGGCAAGGCTTAAATAAATGAGACAATTGAAATGATTTCAGGGCGCAAGGAGGGACTAACTCTCTTACTGCTTCTATATTCTCTGAGTTTAGACCAAGACTTCTCTACGCAGCCTGTATGCATTTAGTTTTCAAACAAAGGAGGGGGATACTCAAGAAAATGTAGGAATCTGGGCAGGACTTTTCCAAGTAATATATTATGTAAATTTAGGAGAACTATGTTATCTCCAGGAAGACCTTCACAGCAGGAGTGAGATGCCTGCAGCTACAGTATCCTTTAAGTTAATTGGGGTTGGAGCCAAATGTCCTCAGCTGTGGCCTTATCTTGTCCTTTGAAGTGTCACAGCTTCACAGGCCAATACAGACCTCAGGGTGACCAGTGACTCACAGAGGTTTACTCACTATGAGTCCACTGCCCATCCCTAGACAAGGTGCCTAACCTTCCGAGAACTCACAAGTTAACATGGGAAGCCAATTGGTTAATTTTAAATCTGGCTTGGAGCTACTTTATAGTGGTCTCCAACACTATACTATAGAATTTCTGAAATAAAAATATGCAGGTCTTCAGATCTGGCCACTAGGAATTTATGATATTGTAAATAAAATAAGAAGTATACCATACGATTAGGTGATATGTACCATAAAGCAAAAACCTGTAGAGGAGACACTAAAGAAAAATGGAAAGAAATTTCAGAACACTACCAAGAATGATTAAATCTCTAAGGAAGGCAGAAGAAGAAAACTTCTATAAAACAGCAAGGAAACAATTAATAAAATTGATAATGGTAAATCCTTACATATCAATAATAATTACATAAGATGCAAAATGATGAAATTCTTCAAAGAAACAACACAGAAAGGTTGAACTCAATGAAGGAATATTTTTTTAAAGATCAAACTGTATATACCCCCCAAGAGATTTGCTTCACTTGTAAGGATGAATATATACAGGAAGTGAAGGAATGGAAAAAGCTAGTCCATGCAAATGGAAGCCAAAAGATGGCAGGAGAAACTATATTTGCATTAGACAAAATAAACACTAAGCCAAAAGCTGTAATAAGAGGCTCATGAAATCATTGTATAAGTCTGTTGAATCATCATGAATATATAACTATTGTTAATATATATTTACCTACCTACATTTATATAACACCAGAGTATCTGAATATATAAAAACGTCTCAAAGGAGGAAAAAGAACCCAGGAACATAACTAGAAGAGGACTTCAATATTCCATTTTCAACCGTGGATAGATAATAAAGACAAAAAAGCAATAAGGGAATATAGGTCCTGAATTATAGATTTAATCAAATGAACCTACTGGACATACACTATATAGAGAATTACACGTGGTAGCTACAGAAACACATATTTTTAAATTTATTTTTATTGGAAATGCACAGATGAATGTGGGACATATCTATAGGATACCAAGAAATACAACATTTTTGAAAAACAATGTAGATTAATTAAATCAAGTTAACATATATCCACTACCTTATTTTGTGGTGGGAAAACAGAAAATTTGATTTTTAGTGATTTTGAAATATACAAATACTATTAACTATGCTGTGTAAACAGTTCTCAAAATGAATACAAGTTCTTCTCAAGAACACACAGAGCATTGTGTAGAATAGATTGATTTTAGGTTTCCAAGCAAGTCTTAACACATTTAAGATTGAAATCATATTAGCATTTTTACTAGAATTGTATAAAACTAAAAATGGCAGTAGAAAACTAGAAAACTCACAAGTATGTAGAAATTTAACAACATGTTCCTGAAACTCCTTAGTCAATACAGAAATCAAAAAGGAAATTTAAAATATCATGAGATAAACAAAACTGGACATACAACATACCCAACCTCTTGAAATACCACAAAAGCAGTTCTAAAAGAGATTTCTATAGTAATAAATGCCTAATTAAGGAAAAAAAATCACAGATAAATACCTGCCTCACTATCTCAAGGAAGTAGACAGAGAAAAAACAAAGTAAGCTGAAAATCCACAGAAGAAATGAAATAAAAAAGATGACATCAGAACTAAATTAGACTGGCAAACCAAGAGAAAAATCAATAAAACTAAATGTCCATCAACAGAGGAATGGATAAAGAAAATAGTTTATTTGTACAATAAAATATTATTTACTCTTTAACAAGAAGGAAATCCTGTAATTTGTGACAAACTGGGTCAGCCAGAGGACATCATGCAAGAAAATTAAATACAATTACCACTTGATCTCATTTGTATGTGAAAGCTTAAAAATTTTTCACTTATAGAAACACAAAGTAGAATGGTGATTGACAGAGGTTGGGGTTGGCTAGGGGGATGAGAGATAGTGGTCAAAGGGTACAGACTTTTAGTTTTAAGGTGAACAATTTCTGAGGATCTAACATATCATGGTAACTATAGTTAACGTATCATATACTTGAAATTTGTGATGTGAGTCAAGGTCAGGTGTTTGTACCACACACATAAAAGGGGAACTACCTGAAGTAATGAATATGTTAATTACCTTGATTGTAGTAATCACTTCACAGTGTATGCATATGTCAAATTATTATGTATATAGACCTTAAGTAGATACAATTTTTATTTGTCAATAAAGCTACAAGAAGTAAACAGAATACTATGGGTAAAATATATTTATGAATAAATATGAAAATTCTAAAACCAGATGAAAAACCCAGTACCAAAATTGCTTTGTGCTAATTACACAACTGTGTAACAGTACCCCCTTTGCTGTACAAACCATGGCCAGGATTTGAGCAGTAGGGATGGCATAAAAGAAATTTCAGTACAGAGAGACCAGCACGGGCAAGAATATGGCATAATGACAAGACAAGTTTAAACAATAGAATAATGAGGCTTCTGAAGTGACATGAGGTCATATTCACTGTTTTGGACTTCAGGAAGTATTCAGTCTCTGAATAAACACTCCTGAAGTGTGCGTCCCACGTGCTAAGAACAGGAGGAACCACTGCCCCCTCTGTCGGTCAAGTTGTCCACAGGCTCATGAGCCTTTGGCTGTGCTATTAATTGTGCCTGAAGCAACCAAAAAACCTAGAATCGACTGCTACAAGTTTTGCAAAGGCTAAAGCCCAGGGGATGCATTTGTGTCTCAATGAGTAGCCAAAGGCATCTGATAGGAACTGACACAGGACCTAAAATGAGGAATCCTGGAGATGTTTGTCCAGTCCTTGAGTGTATCTGTGACTAAATGGAACTTGATGGAAGGGAATGAACCAAGCCTTCCCTCCTCCTACTTCTCTCCTCTTCCTCTAAAGACACGTGGTGAGTTAACACTGATTCTGGAAAGGCTACGACTGCCAGTGTTCATAAAATGGACCTAAGGAACAGGTCCATTCAGGGGAACACTCTTGCCCTGAAAAGTATTTCTAGGAATAAATGAAGACAGCTGCCCACCAGGCACTTGCTCTAAACCTCATGGAACTGCCCTCATGCTTACTGGCCACTAATGGTGATATAGTTTGAGTGGTAAATGCATAATGCCATAACTATATGCTTGCTGTTCTTCATTTTAAGTCTTATAAATCAGTCAAATAAAAAGTATTCATATGGAAGGAGGGCCTCCGGCGCACGGGGAGCCACGGGTGGGGAGAGCCAGTCTTCCAACCGGCTCCCTCCCTGCCTCCTAGGTGCCCGGAAGGAGGGCTCCCGGTGCAGTGGAGGCCACGCAGGGGTGGGCGCTGTTGAGCGCTGGTCCTCAGGCCGGCGGCCGCAGCTCAATTGAGAACAACCACGACACAGAGAAACAATGACACAACTGGCCCACCATGCACCGGCTGCAGATGCCCACCCACGGACGTGTGTGAATCATTCAAACATGGAGAAACCCCTGGGAATACATGCCATGCAACGGGTCACTCTTGCTCCTGCCATTGAGAACCAGAAAGGACCAGAGTCAGCGGAGGAGCAGCTGCTGAACAAGGACTCAGAGAGTATGCAGACTAAGCCTGAGGAGTCAGAGGTCCTGTGGACTGGGGTCATGAGAGCAGCTCGGAAGCTGTAAACCAGGAGGACCTTGCACAATACCTGTGAAGACGCCCTGGAAGCCATTCTTCCCCTGACTGTACAGGCTGTGGCGGAGCTCCTGAGAAGTCTGCAGCAGGATTCCTGCTGCCTGTGCTGACAGTTGGGGAGAGGACACTAACTGGTTGTGCGGTCCCAATATGATGGGAGGCTGGAGAGAAAACACTACAAAAAAAAAATGGCTTTCGCCCCAGAGGGCTCACTTGATTGTTGACAACACTTAGGCTATAACTACTTGTTAGATCCTTCTTGGGTATCTCTGTCTTCCTGAGAAACCACTTTGAAGATACCACCATGTATTACAGCAGCCATTGATATTTTCCTACTAATCTATCCATAACTCTGCAATGTTTGTATTGTTCCTATTCTATTTTGTAAATGGATGCATGTCTATTATTATGTGTTTCCTACAACAACCATTGAGAAAAGTTAATGATTATTCAATAGGTCACTCATGTATAGCTCTATTTATTTTCTTTAGAAGCCACTTCGAAGATACCTAAGTATAGGGGCTGGGGATTTAGCTCAGCGGCAAAGCGCCTGCCTGGCAAGCGCAAGGTCGTGAGTTCGGTTCCTGCTACCGGAGAAAAACCAACAACAACAAAAAAAACCAAAAGATACCTAAGTATAGTCCACCAACTATTGATAATCTCCTACCTCTTTTGTCTGTAACTCACTATTATTTGTCTATTTGTTTTTATGAGAAACTATCTTGTAGATAACAATATGTAAAATAATAAGTAACCATTGATAATTTCCTACCACTTTGTCTGTAATTTGGTAAGCCCCTCCTATTATTATGTTATCCTTTTACTCTTTAAAATGAAAAAAAAAGTATCCATATGCAAATCAAATTTTTAACCCACATACAAATTTAAAAGAGATTTTTCACAGAATAAATATTTGCTGTATACATCATTGTAACAAAAAATAAATTAATTTCAACATTTAATTAATATGGAAGCCACTGAAATCAGTTAAATTTCCATTGTTATTTCATACCAGCTAAAAGATAATAATAAACAGCACAATGCATTTCTTCCCTAATACATTTTTTAAATTTTGGAGTACTACTAGATTGAAACAGAAGTTGCAGAAATAAGAAAGTGGTGATAAACCCTCCATGGATCTTCAGTTTCCTTTAATATCATATTACAATGCCTTGTACATTTGTCAAAGCCAGGACTCTAAAAACTTGTACTTTGTTTTTATCCAATTTTTTGCTAGATTTTTAAAAAATTTATTAATTTTTCATCACTGTCAATATTTTTAATGAAGAGAATTATGGTTTTCAAAATAAAAGGATTAATATATTTAAAGTGCTCTTTATCCAGACAGATTTCTTTCTTTTTCTATTAATATATATTTGTGATACAATACAATAATTATATTCATCTTGGGAAGTTGGTACATATACATATTACATCTTTTTTTTTCTTTTAGTACCTGGAATCGAACTCATGACCTTGCAATTGCCAGGCAGGTGCTGTGCTGCTGAGCTAAACCTCCAGCCCTACATATTACATCTCATTCATTTTTACTTCCCTATCCTCTCCTAACCCTCCTGTCACCCCCTCATCTGAAGATGCCTTTTCATTTCCACAAAACTTACCTTTCCATTTTCTATTATCTATTTTGTTATTTTCTTTATTTACATATGGGGTTTCTCATATAAGAAGACCATGGGATAGTTAACCTTTTGTGTCTGATTGATTTCACTACAGTCTTAAAATGCATCTGTTTTCCTACAAATAATTGAAATTTATCCTTTTTATATCTAAGGAGGACTCCACTGTGTATATATACCACATCTTCTTTATCCATTCATCTGTCAATGGGCCTATAGACCCCTTGCAAAATTTAGCTATTATGAGTTGAGCAGCTATAGACATGGGCATACATGTATCACTGTCACATGATGTCTTTAACTTTTTTAGGAAGATGCCAAGAGAAAGTATAACTAGATCAAGTGGGATTTTTATTTTTAACTTTTTAAGTAATTGCCATACTAATTTCTTCAATGTTTGTATTAGTATATATTATCATCGATAATGTAAAAGAGCTCTTTTTCCCCACAACCTCTCCAGCAGTTGTTTTTTGAATTCTTGATGACAGGCATTTTCTGGAATAAGATGGTATTCCAGCATTGGTTTAATTTGCATTTCTGTAATGGCCAAAGATGATGAATATTTTTTCAGCCATCATCCATTTGTAGAAAGGTAAGCTTGCACATGCCTAAAATCCCAGCACTCAGGAGGCTGAGGCAGGAGGATAGCCGAGATTTCAAGGCCAGCCTGTACTATATAGAGAGAACTTGTGTAAAAATAAATAAATAAATAAAAATAAACCATCATCCACTTGAACCTCCCTTGAGAACTTCAAAAGAGGTTTTAAAGATGTTTTCTAACACAGTTCATTGCAAAATGTTAGTATAATAAGAGATATTGGATCATGAATTCAAACCTCAGAAATAAATTATTAATCATAACTTAATTGCATCTCTATGGGTTCACCAGGTACATGATACAAAGTTAAAGAAAAAAAAGAATAATTGAGACCACTCTGTGAAGAAATTTGAAATGCAAACTAAAGAATATGGAACTTATTCACAATTGGTGGGAATATGTAAATAAAAGAAACATAGGGGCTGGGGATTTAGCTCAGCGGCAAAAGCGCCTGCCTGGCAAGCGCAAGGTCGTGAGTTTGGTTCCCGGTACCGGAGAAAAACCAAAAA
>NW_004955414.1:22691613-22692759 GCF_000276665.1 Chinchilla lanigera
TGTCTCCCTGTTTCCTATGATCTATCTTTTATTTTGCTCTTTAATTTATTTATATTTTGAAAGTCTCAAAACTCACAGATTATAAAGACAGTCTGAAACAAACAGGGTCAAATGGAATAGGGATAAAACAAAGTTCATATCTATGGTTAGAACAAAAATCAGGCACATAATGAAAGATAACAACTTAGTCAGATAATTGATATGTCATTTGAAAAATCTTGGGAGGTTTTATTGACTTCAAATTCAATGAGCCATAAGGGTCATATAACTTAAAATTTATCCAAATCAATAAAGACTTCAACTTTGTCATAGTTCACATAGAATCCAACATATTCTCATTCATTTGTCACTAAAAGATGACTACACATGGGACACTGTGGTGATCAGTCTTCCTATACTTATAGTATTTGATTTCATATTTTGGAGTCAGAATTAGAAATTCTTTTTTTTAACTTAAAAACGCCATGCATTTCATTGTGAGGAATGTTGGAAAATAAAGAAATGAAAAAATTCAGCATCTTGTCTTTATTATTAAGTAAAGTTAACTTATAAGTGAAGTTCACTTAGCAGCTATTGTAATAATACCCAGAGAGGATTCTATCATCCTAGAACACTATACCAATCAGAAATTTATTCTTTAAAGACAATACATAGACTTTTGATGAACTTTATGTAAGAGCTTTATATAAACTTTATATATAAATATAACAAGATACTTATAAGGTTATACACTATTTTTCCATATATATATATTTTAAATAACTACAAACTATAATAAGATCTCTGATAGTAGACGTTCACAAACTTTATTAAGTAGCAGAAAACTATAGAAGGAGAGGCAGCAACAGCTGGTTGCCACATCTGGAGAGAGAGCCTCATTGTCTTTAGGGTTCTGGGTCCTGGGAGAAACAACAGATAGCTAAAATTCTGAAAATTATACTGATATATGCTCTACCTATTTTTCTGACCAGATGAATAAAATTGTGTACAGTATTAAATAAATAAAGTTTATTTAAATAAATACATTAGTAACAATGATTTGCTATAGAATGCCATTTGTAAGAGTGTTAGATCCATTTTGTAGCTACAGCTAGTGATTTAGTCAAATTCATTCTCAACTTTAGTCAAATTCATTCTCCATTCATT
>NW_004955414.1:22692859-22702786 GCF_000276665.1 Chinchilla lanigera
GTCTTCTTGATAGCATTCTTGACTTCCTGGTTCCTTAGGCAGTAGATGAAAGGGTTTAGCATGGGTGTGAGGACTGCATACACAGCTGAGATTAGTTTGTTGGAATTAAAGGAAGCAATAGCTCTAGGCCTGGCATACATGAAAATCATGGCTGTGTAATAAATTACCACAACAGTCAGGTGAGATGCACAGGTGGAGAAAGCTTTCTTCCTTCCCTGGGTGGAGGGTATATGCAGAATGGTGGACACAATGTAGATGTAAGAGAGGATAGTGGCAGTGAGAGGGAAGATAAGAATAACAATTGCCAAAGCAAAGTCCACTAGCTCAGCTGTGGACATGTCTTTGCATGCCAGCTTGAGGATTGGTGAGATGTCACAGAAAAAGTGATTCATGACATTGGAACCACAGAAGGTGACATGTGAAATGAAATAGACCTTAATCACAGTGATCATGAAACCAGTCACATAAGAGAAAGCCACCAGCTGCACACAATAAGCTGTGGTCATGATCACTGGATATTGGAGAGGATGACAGATGGCCACATAGCGGTCGTAGGCCATTGACGCCAGGAGCACACACTCAGTGCAGGCAAGGGAGATGAAGAAGTACAGCTGAGTCATGCAGCCTGAGAAGGAGATGTGCCGCCTCTGTAGCAGGAAGCCATCCAGCATCTTGGGCACTGTGACAGACACATACCAGACCTCTAGGAAAGACAAGCTACTCAGGAAATAGTACATGGGTTTATGGAGGGATCCAGTGACCCAAATGGTGAGCATGATAACAAGATTCTCTGCCACCACTAGGAGGTAGACCACAAGGAAGAGGAAGAAGAGCAGGAGCTGCAGCCACGGGGCAGTGGGGAAACCCACCAGGATGAACTCCCTGACTAGAGTGATGTTCATCTCCAGCATGACTAAAAGCATTGAAAGATGTTGAAGTCTTCCCTGGTAGCACCACAAGTAATAAAAAGATATGTAGCACAAGTCAAAGACTTAACTCTGTCTTCTTAGTGAATGAGATACATAAAAAAGTGGACTGAGACAGTTCTTGAAATGTGAAATGTAGGATTCCATCAGAGTTGATTTTATTTGTTATTCTTTACTTAAATTGAAAGTCTCTCTGGATCAAAAATTCACTTCCATATTTGACTCTGATAACTTTCACCTGATGACAATGATTTTAATGTATCCCACTGGCAGCTCATTTTCAGTGGTCATAGACTATCATTCTCTGTCTCTTGTTTCTTCAAGCTCTCTATTTAATTAGGAGCTCAATGCACAAATATGTGCTCCTACTTAAAAGGGAACAGAGAGGATAATACAGTGTCAGAAAATGTTCTGAATGTTTAAGATTTCACCAACCCGTAGTTGCCATAGTGATTCACTATCATTTCTCCTATAAAGGCTCCATGGAAATTTATTTAATTAAATTTATGGGTATAGGGGCTGGGGATTTAGCTCAGCGGCAAAAGCGCCTGCCTGGCAAGCGCAAGGTCGTGAGTTCGGTTCCTGGTACCAGAGGGGGGGAAAAAATTTATTGGTATATTTTAGATATACATAATAATCATATTCATCATAGGGAATTTGTACCTGTACATGACATATTTTGATTCCTCTTGTTTTCCCAATCCCTTCTTCACCCTTCAACCCTTCTTCCCCTCCCTATTTACAAAGCGTTGTTTCCATTTTATCCTGTTTTAAATTATCTTTTTTTCATTTTACTTTCTTCTTTTCTCCCTTCCCCTTTCCTATTTCCTCTTTCCTTTTGAACAGTGTCTTCCCATTTCACAATATCTATTGTAGATTTTGGTCCTTATTTCCTCTTTCAGTTTCTCACACCAGGGAGATGATAGGATTGATTTCACATAAGTGTATGGTCTCAAGTTGCAAGAAACACATATTCAACTCAAAAAGAAATTCATATGTTGAAAGTTAAAGGTTGGAAAACAATAACCCATGGTACAGGAATGCAAACAAAAAGCAGGGGAAGTAGCTATTCTATTTGCATAAAATGTGAACTTCAAGCCAAGACTGATCAAAATAGAAAAAGAAGGTCACTATATTCTTGTTAAGGAAAAATTCCAAGAACAAGAGATAACAATAATTAACATATATATACCAAATTCTAGTGCACCCAACTACATAAAACATATTGATGAACATGAAAAATCAGATAAACACTAACACAGTTGTTATGGAGAACCTTCATATTCCACTGACACAATTAGACAGGTGAACTAGACAAAAAATCCACAAAGAAATATCAGAACTAAACCAAACCTGCTAACAAATGGACTTAGTAGATATCTACAGTGTTCTACCCCACAACATCAGAATACACATTCTTCTCTATTGGGGCAATCTCCAAATAGATAACATACTAGCCCATAGAAAATGCTTAAGTAAATGCAGAAGAATTAAAATTATCCCATGTGTATTATCTGATCATAGTGAAATATAAATTGAAATCAGTGGCCAAAAAAATCACAAAAACTACATAAATACATGGAAATTAAACAACATCCTCCTAAACAACCAATGGGTCACAGAGGAAATTAAAGAAGAAATTAAATAGTATCTACAAGTAAATAATGCTGATACAATATATCAGAACCTTTGGGAGGCAATGAAAGCAGTCCTACAAGGGAAATTTATAGATGTAAATTCTCACATCAGGAAATCAGAATGAGCTCAAATAAACAACTTAATGTTGAACCTCAATCTTCTAGAAAAAGAAAAAATCAAACCTAAGAGAGGAAATTATAAACATACAAGGAAGGAAATTATAAAGATGAGAGCAGAAATCAATGCAACTGAGACTAAGAAAATGATATAATCAATGAAACAAAGAGATGGTTCTTTGAAAGTTTAAATAAAATTGATAAACCCTTAGCCAACCTAATCAAAAAAGGAAAGAAAAATCTAAAATTCACACAATTAGGAATAAAAAGGTTGAGGCTGGTCATGGTGGTGCACACCTGTAATCCCAGCACTCGGGAGGCTGAGGCAGGAGGATCATTGCAATTTCGAGACCAGCCTGGGCTACAAAGTGAGCTCAAGTCCAGCCTAAACTGTATGGTGAGACCTTGCCTCAAAAAGACAGAAAAAGGAATAAAAAGGGTGAAATAATAATGGAACCTGCAGAGATACATGATTATCAATATATTTAAAGAACCTTTACTCTAATAAGATGGAAAACACAGAAGAAATGTACAGATTCCTAGATACATATGAACTACCAAAGCTGAATCAAGAAGATATAAAAATTCTATGAAGTTGCTTAGTCTACCAGATATAAGAATGCAAGATTGATTAAACAACCAAAAACAATCACAAGTAATAAAAAAAATGGAAATTATACAGAGCTTCACCATACAAGATGGTAGGAATTCAACAATGGTTCTTATACTGCATATTGTTGTCCTCAAATCAGTCATTCTGATTACCAGATACAAGCGTGCAAAATTGGTCAAGAAAAAATTTTTAAGCATTAACTATTCCTTTCAATAAACCAGAGACATCAGCAATAGTATCATTGTTGTTGTTGTTGCTTTTGTGTTCATTGTTGTTTTCTTAGTTTTTCTCCTTTTTAAAATAAAAAAACTCTAAATAACCTGATATCAGCCAATGAAATTTAAAATGTAATTAAAATTTACTAACAAAGAAAAGCCCAAGTCCTGATGGATTCACTGCTAAATTCTACAAGAAACTTAAAGAAGATCTAATGCCACTAATGCTGAAACTCTTTAATGAAACTGAAAGGGAAGCAATACTCCCAAAATCATTCCTGGAGGTAAGTATGACCCTGATATCAAAACCAGAGAAGGTCCCAAACAAAAAAGAAAACTACATGACAATCTCCCTAGTGAACATAGTTGTAAAAATCCTCAGTAAGACACTGGCAAAAAGAATGTAGCAAATCACCAAGGAGATTATTCACCATCACCAAATGGAATTCATCCCAGGGATGCAGGAATGGTTCAACATATGCACATCAATAAATGTAATCCACAATATTAACAAAACCAAAAACAAAAAGCACATGATCACCTGAATAGATGCAGAAAAAGCATTTGACAAAGTCCAACACCCATTCATGATGAAAACTCTACAGAAAATTGGAATCGATGGTCTTTATTTCCATGGGAATTTTAAAATGAAAATATATTAAAAATTTCTTAATGATCCAAGCTTTTACTTCACATAAGTGAATGAAATGCACATGTTTTAGTTATCATACATAGAAAGTACTTCATAGTCTGATTTTCACTTATTTTTTGAGCTCATCTCTTGTGATCCTTTCAGCATTCTTCAATCTGTGGCCCACTATTTCTTAACCTATTTTTTCTTTTTGAGTGAAGAGGAATGGTCTTGATCCATATAGAACATATACAATACAGTCATTATATTTATATATTGTATCAAAACTTTTTTATATTTTATATTTTTACTATAACATTAAAAAGAGGACAAAAAGGCAGAGGGCTGCAGGGTAGATAGAGATGCATGCTGTCCCATGCTCCAAATATATTCAATCTATTTTTGTGGTGCAGACAGGTTATAATCTCTCTTATCCTATTGATTTTTACATGTTGAATTTACTTTTCCTATTATACCTTTCTTAATCTTTAACTGATGTTTCAAGATTCATATTTTCATTTAAGAGATATCTTCAATGAGTTGGTCAAGTGCTTCACTGGTATTTGCTTCCCAATGCACACTTCTCCCCTACGTGGAAATTTCTTGTGCTATAATCTTCCAAAACTTGCTACCTTGCCCTTTGTGACTGTGACCCAAATACCTAGGATAGTGCCTAGCAAATACATACGCTTTAGTTGAATATTAACAAGTGAATTAATAAATCCCTTGCAGCTTGGGGACCCACAGGAAATAGCTCAGTGGAAGAAAAAGAGAGAGAGAGGTTTGTGTCTGTGCTGGCAGGATGGACATATCTATCAGACTGAACATCTTGACATATCCAGAACTCGCACTTCCAGAATTCTTTCATGACAAACACATCCATAGGGCTGGAGAACATTGGATATCTCTTCACTTGGTCAGTATTTCCAAATACCTGCCATTGTGTCAGGCTCTGAACCCAAGGGATGGGGAGAGGAAGAAGGGCATGTGAATGTACCACAAGAACAGATGGATTTTGTATAGCTGGAAGACAGAATTTTTTGTGAACTCTTCCGGCTGTCTCTTTGGTCAAGAAAATAGGTTACTACAGTGTTATCTCTTGAAATATTATGCATGAATGTGTGTCTCTATTAAATACCACCCCCATCCTTAAAGACTAGGTTGCATTCCTGCCTTCAGATCATTGGTTATACTATCTGCCAAACTGTCTATAATACCATCTACTTTCTCTTCAGAGGGTGATGTGTTAACTAAGATTCATCTTCTTATCTGGTTGAACTACAGATGTTCTGACATGGCTCATGTCAAGGGACTGCAGGAAGAGATCCTGGAATACATATTATTGCCATCACTACCCCTTTCCATTGCAGCATTCATGGTCAGATCTTAGCACTGCATACCAGTTAGAAAGAGATTGTCCCTTTTTCCCTGGCTTCCAAGTACTACTTTACCATCGAACTACTACAGTCATAAGTAACTCATGGTTGAGGTCCCGGAGAAAAGTACCTGGCTCTAAGAATGGAGTCCTGAGTTTTATCTTGTTTGTAGCCCACATAGAAAGAAGCACCATTGTAGTGACCTTCCTCTTCAGGAGGTGTATAATAGTCCACATTTCAATCATCAGCCACACAATTTCGCCTGCATTCATCTTTGCATAGAATTCAAGAGCAACAACATCAGAGTCAGAGTAAAGTAGCTAATAGTGTCATCTGCAACAGATTACTAACCTTGCTTGAATATCCTCTTCTGTGTTGTGAGACTATTGATAATGATGCCTACCTGATTGGGTTGTCATAAGAATTAAATGTGATAATGTATGCAAACCACTTAACAAAGGTCTTGGCCCATAGCTCAGCATTGTAAGCAATTACTCTAGTATGTGTCTCTACTCTCATAAACTCACTCAGTCATATGTGCTCACTCAACTTCATTCACATGTGCTCAGATAAACATGTAATCACTCAGTATTTCTTACTTCCTTTTTGTATTATGTTCTAGGGATCCAGGTCAGTTGAGTTTCCTGCAGAACTAGATTATGCTGTCTTTGAAGAGCTCTAATTTGCAGATCATTTATACTTTCTTCATTATCTTCTGTTCAAATATTGCTTCAATGTATTTAAGTGTACACTTATTGCCTCATACTCACCTCCACTCTCTTCCCCACAAGTGTGCCACTTCATAGACTTTATTTTGAATCATGGAGGAATGCAAAACTCTCTCTATCTTCCTTATTCTCTTATTTTTCAAAAGAAGAGCACTGAGACTCGAAGTCTACATTGGATCTTGGGAAATGAATCTATCATTATGGTACAGAAATTTCAGTCCTATATATGCTTATTCTTAAGAGTAACACATATAAATAGACTCATTCTAGAACAAGCAACATACCCGTGTGTCCTGTCCAACACATAAAATTTCCTTCAGCTGCCCAAATTTCCCCAAAACTTGAATAAAGATTTGATGGACAGTGAATTTTCATTCTCCTATTGATTTCCCATTCTGCCTATGAATGATGCCTGCTGGCATTTCCTCAAGTTCCTCTTTAGTTTCCTTGAAGCTGTGTTTAGAGATAAACCAGTCTCACCTAGTGCCTCTGAACACTCAGCACAGTCCATCTGCTTACTCTTTCAGAATAGAAAATTCTTCAGATATTGACACCGATTGTGGAAAGCAGGTTGACAGGCTGCTCTCCGTATTTTTGTATTCTCTGAAGATCAGTGTTGGTCTTTGCTTAGACTGCAGGGTGGGTACAGCAGCACTAAAGCAAGAGGACAGTAGCAGAGACAGGAGAGCACATTTAACACTCATATGCTTTTTGCCTGGGTCTTCTCCCCAGGAGATTCACTTATGCTGAATCTGTCCTGGCTCTAGGGAAACTCTGCATGTATTGCCAAGACTATGTCCAGGGGACCTGGACAGGAAAACTGAATCATCCACTTCTGAATTATTGTTTATACCTAGAACATATTTATTTCTACCTGGGGGTACTGTATAATACTTTTGCTCCTACATACAAGTTGAGGTAAAATCAAATTACCCAGTACAGTATAAGAACCCTAATTGGGTTCATAAAGTAATAGATGTATTCATTTGCTCATTTATCTTAAGAAAATATCAGTATTTTATTTTTCTATTTTTATTTGCATTTGAAATTTACACATAATTGTACATATTTATGAGTTGCCATATATACATTGTATAATATACAATCAGTGTAATAGATACATATATACCCTCATTTATCATTTCTTTACAGTAAAAGTATTCCAAATCCTCTCTTCTAGCTTTACTCAAATACACATATTATGATCTTATTCATAGGTGAAATCTAATGAAGCTGAGCTCATAGAACTTGAATGTAGAAAGATGTCAACAGAGGCTGAGGAGACTACCAGGAGGGAAGGGAGGGAGAAAGGCTGGTCAATGAGAATCAAGTTACAGTAAGAAGGAAAATATAAATTCAGGCTTCATTTGTTCATTGTTTTTTAAAAAACACTTCCTGCTTTAACTGCACCCTTATCATGTATAGTATACCACGTTGAACATTCTACAGAACAAAAATATGTGAGTTACAGTGTCTGTCATTTGGAAATTTAGGGTATTTCAGGACAGAATTATATACTCTAATGAGTGTAGAACACTATGTGTGGCTTAGGATGTACAAACAAAGTGCTCTAGGGCCTCCAAGAAGAAATTATGCTTTCTATGTTAGGAGTCTGGAAAATATTTCATCAGAAAGGTATTATCCAAGACTCATGGGAGTAAGAGAGCTTGGAAGCAGTATAGTGGAAAACAGTTTGGTTCAGTAGTTAGAAGATCAGGTCCCTACTCTGGGTCCTACCATATTTTAGATATCTGACCTTAAAAATGGTCTTTATTCCTCCATGTATTCATCATAAAACACACTAAAAAGAATTCTTTCATCAATATCCTTTTATTGATCTTAGGATCAAAATTGTTATGCATATAAATACATTCTAAAACTATATTATGATAAGTACACAAATGCAGAATATTACCCATGGGGAAATATGAAACACAGACAGAATTTGATCAGTAGGAATGAGGTAAAAGGCATTTCTGTAGAAATTTTCTGTAGAAATTTTCTAGTTTCTGAGAAACTAGCAGTGGAGAGAATATGGAATAATGAGAGCAAAAAGTGAGACTACAGAAAAATGAGGCTTCTGAAGTGACAAGAAGTCACTCACTGCTTTGGATTCCAGAAAGCATTCAGTCTCTGAATAAACACTCTGGAAGTGTGCACCATGTGTTAGAACAGGGCAAAGCCACAGCCCCTTCTGTATTTCAAGTTGTTCACAGCCTCATGAGCTGTTGGCTCTGCTATTAATTTTGCCTGCAGCAACTACAAAACCTAGAATCGACTGCTACAAGTTTTGCAAGAGTTAAAGCCCTGCAGATGCATTTGAGTCTCAGTGAGTAGCCAAAAGCATTGAGAAGAAATGAAACAAGGACCTAAATGAGGAACTCTACAGATGTTTGTCCAGTCTTTGAGGGTCTGAAGGTCTCTACCTTTGACTAACTGGAATTTAGTGGAAGGAAATGAACCCAGCCTTCCCTCTTCCTACTTCTCTCATCTTTGTCTAAAGGCACACAGTGAGTTGACACTGGTTCTGGAAAGGCTAGGACTGCCAGTGTTCATGAAATGGGCCTATGGAACGTAAAACTCAGGAAAGACAATGTTGCCCTGAGAAGCAGTTCTATGAGAAAATGAAGACACCTTGCTTTCCATGCCTCTTGGAGATGTCCACTCTTGCACCTAGTGGTGATATAGTTTGTTAGAGTGGTAAATGTATAATGTAGTAATTGTGCACCAATTATTCTTTATTTTAACTTATTAATCAGGTAAATTAAAATAATACTGCATGAATGTCATGAGAATTAAAATTTCATAAAATTTTTAAAAATCTTTAGAAAAAAGTATTATTGGCTATACATATCACCATAACCATAAAGGAAGACACAGCATACTATTTTTTTAGCATACTATATTTTATGGAAGCCACTGAAATCAATCAGACATACAAATTATTTGTTCTAAAAAGACTAACACTCTTTTTGAATATTTGCTTTATCTTGGAATAATATTAGACTTACAAAAAAAGTGCAAGGATTCTTAAAAAATTCTTATATACTCCTTACCCAGTTTTGCTTCCTGCTAATATTCATGGTTTGACAAGTATACATGTAATTTCCATGTATACTTGTCAAATCTAAATGCAAATTGATACATTACTATTAACAATTTAAATTTTGAATTTAGAATTTTCCAGAGTGGGAAAATCTACGAAGACAGAGTAACTCAGTGGTTGCCTAGTATTAGTGGGGAGGAATTGGGAGATGATAGCTAGTGGGTAGAGTGTTTTGTTTTGGAATAACAAAAATGATGTAAATTTGATTTTGGTCATAGTTGTATAGCTCTGTCAGTATGCTAAAATCTGCTGAAACATACACTTTAAGTTTGTAAATTTTACATTATATAAATTTTAATTCAATAAAGCTGTTATATAAACATTTTAAAAACAATTTAAAATTTACCATTTTATTAAGATGTCATTTTTCCATTAACATTCCTTTATTTTCCAGGATCTATTTCAATATACTGCACTTTATATAGCAATTTTGTCTCTTTATTCTCCTCTGTTCTGACATTTCTTAGTCTTTGCTTGTATTTTATACTGTAAATATTCTTTTTAATTTCAAAGAGAATAAAAAATTTTAAAACATGAAAAATGATACAGAATTTCAAAACAAGATGATAGCAAATCAA
>NW_004955414.1:22705146-22727314 GCF_000276665.1 Chinchilla lanigera
CTTGCCAGGAAGGCGCTTTTGCCGCTGAGCTAAATCCCCAGCCCTCTCCATTCATTCTTAAGCAGACAAAGAAATAAATGTTTTTTGACACAGTTACGTAATCTAATATTTTCATTTATTATACTCAGGAATATTTTTCTATCATTAACCCTATTTAGATCATATTACTTTAATGCCTTCATAATATTCCACTTCATGTAAGGGCTATAATTTTCTTAATGTCTGAAAGTGAAGCATATTCCATGTTTTTGCCATTATACACAAAAATATATATTTACACAAATTTGTAAATCAGGATTATCTCAGTATTTCTAGGATTTGAGATACATATTGCCCAATTTTCTTCTAGCAAGACCAAGCCAATTTGTACCTCCCATGTACTTGTAAGTGAGAGGGGTTTGGTGCACGCATATGCCAAGCCTATCTGTAGGTGGCACGCATAGGCCTTGCCTAGGTGGCTGCACACTACACTCATTAATTACATTTCCTCATAGCCGTCATGTGCTAGATACTATTCTATGCCATGATAATAAATGATGTGTAAGCAAATGTGATTGTGCCTCTATGACCTGTATAGTTATAATTAAGGAGATACAAGATTAAATAAACAACTGCACTCAGTCACTAATTTAATGTGGACACTCACCTCCATAAAAAGAGGAATGAAGCTAGAAACCTTTGTTGTCCAAGAGGCAATAAATTGCCAAAACAAAAAAATTCTTATTTCTTACCTTATTGTTTTGTAACAGATTAGAATGATCACCTCCTGGGTATCTGTTAATGTGTAGGCTATAGTCAACTGCCTGAGTCTAGAAGACATCTCATCAAGAAGTTTCCAGTCACTTTTTGTCAAAGAAGCCTGTGCTTTCTGGAATGGAACTGGGTCTATGTAAATCATAATAGTGCAAACAATACTGGACCAGCCTCTGTCCTGTATTTTATGGCCCTGTTCTGCAGAAGTCCAACTTCTAACTTGAAATGCATCCCTCTTCTTCTTTACAGACTAATTATAGGAAATATATTTCCAGTTCTTTGGTGATGCCTTTGAAACTTTAGCACCTAATTTAGGCCCCAAGAACTTCATTGACTTCATAGAAGACATCAATCTCAAATATAATAGCATTCTATTAAACCTCACGCCTTTCTACCTGTCTCTATCTGATTTATTGAAGTTAGCATCCTGGCCCTGGTAAAGGTGCAGAGTACGGCGTAGGGCTCTTTTGACCTCTTGGTTACGCAAGCAGTAAATAATGGGATTGAGCAATGGTACGATGACAGCATAGAGTACAGAGACCAGCTTGTTGGTGTCAAAAGCTGACAGTGCCTTAGGCCGGGCATAGATAAAGATACTGGCTGCGTAGAAGATGACCACAACAGTGAGGTGAGAGGCACAGGTAGAAAAAGCTTTGTGGCGTCCAGCAGCTGAAGGGATGCGCGTGACAGCACCAGTAATGGCCATGTAGGAAGCCCCAGTGACAGAGAGGGGCCCCAGCAGGATAAAAATGGCCAGGATGAAGTCAGTGAGCTCTGCTATGGACATGTCAGTGCACGAGAGGTTGAGCAATGGGGAGACATCACAGAAAAAGTGGTTGATGATGTTGGGGCCACAGTAAGAGAGGCGAGAAATGAGAAAAACTTTAACCATGGAGATTCCAAAGCCTCCAGCCCAGGAGCCAGCTGCCAGCTGCACACACAGCCGACCACTGACAATGACAGGGTAGTGGAGAGGGTGACAGATGGCCACATAACGATCGTAGGCCATAACAGCAAGAAGAACACACTCAGTGCAGCCCAAGCCCAAGAAAAAGTAGAGCTGTGTCATGCAGCCCTCAAAGGAGATTAGCTGTCCATGATTCTTTTTGGATGCAATGAAGCCAGCAAGCATTTTGGGAATAGTGACAGTGACATACCAGATCTCCAAGAAGGACATATTAGCCAGAAAGAAATACATGGGTTTGTGGAGGGCGGGGTGGTTCCTGATTGCCATAATGATGAGTCCATTTTCAGTCAGCACCAATACATAGGCCAGCAGAGAGAGGGAAAACAGTAGTGCCCGCAGTGGCATAGGAGCTGGAAACCCCAGCAACACAAACTCACTCACTCTGCCACTGTGGTTCCTCCGCTCCATGGTGTCAATCTTGTCCACTGCTCTTCAGGAGATGATGACGGACGTTTTAGGAGGCGGTAGCGAGAACCTAACTTCTTGGGGATGTGTGCTGATAGGATGCAATATATTTAATGAATGTAATTAATCATTGAGCTGAGAAATTCGCTAAGCCAAACACGGACAAAAATAGATGTCTTTTCCTTGGAAATAAGACCCTTTTCTTGCCCTTTGGAAAGCACTTATTAAGAGACACTAGGAAAAGTGACACTAGTTGGTCCAAATGTCTTTTTCTTGGCCCTATATGAAGGCAAGAAGGAAACGATCATTAATTTTGATGGTGAAAACACAGCGGTAATAAATTTTTATATGCAGAAAGCAAATATATATATTGATAATCTGGTCCTTCCTGAAGTAAGAGTTGTTCATGAGCTGGATCATGACTCTGTTTTGAGAAAATAAGTTACACAATGGAGAGACAACCATGTATATAACAGGACTACTAGGCATTGTTATTTCACACACTGTTCTAAAATGTTTGCAGTATTAATTCACTTGATCTTCAGTAACAACCATGATTTAGTACTGGTAGCAGCCTCACTTAACACCTAAGGAAAAATTGAGGTATAGAGAAGTTAAGTGATTCATATGATATCAAATAGATTGTAAGAAGTAGAATTAGGATGTCAGAACTTCAGAGGTTCAAAAAAATTCAGGTGATACCAAGGATGGACTGTAAGATATGTCTTGGATTTACACTCATGATGCATTCATTTACATTCATGATACTTCCACAACAGAACACTGAAGGTCATATTAACTATAGCATGAAAACTCCAAAACCTCAGTACTTTAAAAGAGAATCTGGGATCGACCTGAAAATCCAATTAGGCAGTGAATGCTGGGTGACAGAAAGGCTAAGAATCCAATTGGTTCTGAAATTGTTCTAACTCCAAGAATGAGAGTAGAGCACCTTTCTTTATCATGAAGACTAATCTAAAAACATCCATTTAATGGAACACCCTTTTTATCTTGATATCAGAGATAAAATTTTCCCTTGCAATATTTAAAACCTTTTCTAGATCTAATATGGGTTAGAGGTTGGCATTTCCACACAGTAGTTGACATAAGTAAAGGGTTAATTCCACCTGTATAGTCATAGCACTGGGAAATAGGGTGGAGGCTAAGAGGATTGAACATTACTTGTTTAGAATTTTGTGGTAGAAAAGCCATGATTTAGACCATAGACAAAGAGTTATAGTACAAAAAGAAGGTTAATAGTAGTCTTTAAAGAGTTCATTATCTAGTGGTAGGGAGATAATCTCTTCTTCTCACACCTGAAAGTTTAAACTTCTATTTCCACAATACACAGCTTCATAAGTGAGAACCTCAAACTTACAATTTTCCTTCAGGACCTCAACCTTCAAACTTTCTCCTTAATTCCTGCCTGATGTGCCATCCATTGTGCTTTTTGTCCATTTGTGTTCAGAACTTCACGTTTACCCTTTGATCCTCTCTACCCCCATACCTGATGCTCTGCAAATGTTAAAAATATTAGCCTTCCACATCTGAACTCCTAACCGATATCAATACAATAAATAGTCCCTCCCCAAATGCTCAAATACAACCATTTTTCTCCTCTATTTAAAACCTATTCATAATGCTCCATTGCCCATACAAAATATTCAAACTATTTAACAAAGCCTATAGGTAATTCATGATCTGCCACCATTTGCACCAAAAGTTTACCTGCTGCAACAGTCTACACTTGTATTTTAGACCCCAAACCTCTGAACACACATGTGTATCATCTCACAGCTCTGTTTATGCTGCAATCTCCATGAATATGTCTGGCTCCTATTTAGCCTTCAAGTTTTGGCTTAGATACCATGTCTTCACACAAACATCAATTACCTTGCTTCCCGTCTTTTCCCCTTTGCAGATTTGATGAAGTTCCTCTCATTGCTGCACCCACTGAAGTTGGTAAAGCCTATATACCATGTTACCTGCTCTATCACTGCTACAATTGCTTCTATAACTATGAATGAAGTGTTATGTAGGTGAAGTGGAATGAACGAGCAGTAAATATAAGTCCTGAATACTACATGAGTTTCCCAAATACAATAAATCTAGAAAATAATTTCAAAGCCTATTATTCTCCCTATTATAGTAAATTGGTTTATTTCCCATTCCATAGATTTGGAAGTTACCTAGATCTTTTACACTCATCCACCTCCCACCATATATCTCATCCAAGACATTCCAAACCCTATCTAAACTGTTTCTTTAGTTACCTCTCATATCTGTCCCTTTCTCCTGTCCTACTTCTACTGCTTCCCCCCTAGTCCCTTATACCATGTGCTTGATATTTCTTGATTTAGTTATTTCAATACCTTCTTACATAGTCTCACTTACTTTACTCTAAATTCTCATCAGCTTAGCCTCCACTTATGTCTAGAGTGATATTTATGTAGAATTATTGACCACAAGAGTATTCACTTTTGCAGAACACCTGCAAATTCCTCCAGTATCAAAGTGTGTTTCCTTTAACTCTTCCACAAGGATCTAGTGATTTCCACTGTCCTTTTTTAAAACATGCTATGATCTCTCACTCTGTGACTCAGCACATACACTTCTGTCTATCTAAGTGCCCACCTGGATTCCAGAAATTCTTATTTATCTTTCATGTTTCAGTCCTACTTATCACTCCTCCAAAAAGACCCATATTCTGCATACAAAAATTATTCACTGGCTTCTCTTTCACTCATTCTCCTTAACTTACTTTTAAAAGAACTGTGTTCATTACTGATTAGCAAAGTTATAATATCTAGATGGATGCATGGTGGATGAAAATGAAGGAAGGCATGACATGGGAAGAAAGAATAAGTTGTAGGTGATAGGAATGGAATGTAGTGAAGGCAGAATGTGAAAAAGGATTTGGGGGGAAATGATTACCAATGGAGAATATAAATAGAATTGGCAGAAAATTTGGCAGACTTGGAAACATTCATGGATTGTAGATCTGCAAGGAGTACAGGAAGCATGAGGAAGTGTGACTAAATGCAGAAGGATTGGACCTTTGTATAAAAATATGATATTTGAGTAGGATGAATTTGCTGTATAGACAATATATTCACTGAGAGAATATTAGATAAAAATAACTAGTATACGGAAAGGATGGATTAGGAATGGAAGATCATAAGGAATGTAGGGTGGGCGACAGAGTATGAATAAAGGGCCAGGTATGAGTGTGAAAAAGATAAAGATAGTGGTATCGGTTTTAGTATTGACAGAATGGACCAAATGTGGACAGTATTGAGGTTTTATTAGGTGTAGAGAGGACTAGGAAGATGAATGTATGGGACAGAAATAAAGAACACATTGGAGAATTGATAACCTGAAGAGGAATCAGCAGATAATATAACATCTACTCACTTTCTTTTTCAGATTTCATGGACTCATCAGGTTTCTCCTGAGTTGGTTAGGTTGGTTAGAAGAGGACTTAGGGAGTGTGTATAAAAGATAATTGGACAAAGAAACGATATGAAAATTTCACCTTCTCTTGCTTCCATGGAAAACTCTGTCAAGCCAGAAGAAATGCCTTTATCTTGTACCTCCTCCTTTAGTCCTTATTTTCTCCTCCTCCCTCTGAGGATGGCTTTGGGATGGCTCTGAGGCAGGAACCCAAGAGACGAAAAAACATAAGACTGGAAAGAGGAGACTGGGTTTGGAAGACAGGGAAAGGGAAACTTAGGATAGAGGCTTATCAGGGGATTTACATAAAAGAAAGAGTTTCACAATGCCCCTACAACTTCATAGCTTCTCTACTTGCCTTCCTACTCATTGGAAGTCTTCATTTCTTTCTCTCCTACCATACTTTTGTTCTAAGGGAAGCCATGGGCTTTGGACCAGACCAGTCTGGGTTTATATCCTAACTCAGTAACGTCATCTTGGGGAATCTCTTTAAATTCTTTGAATTTTCAATTCCTAACTCATAAACTAAGATTAATATACCTTACAGGGTCACTGAGAGGAATATATGTCATAGTACACTGTATGTAGATTACCTGGAACATGATAGGAGTTCAACAGTGCTAGATTATATCTGCCTCCATTTCCTGATCCGATTTGTGTTACAATCCTAAATTTCATGCTGTCACAGAAAAATATTGAACTGAGAGGTAAGAATTCTAGGTTTTAGTCCTGCTTCTGTAATTCACATTTTGTTTAATCTGCAGTTTTATTTCCATAAAAAAGATAATGTACAATTCACATATTTTAGAATTAAATAAAATTAAATTAAATTTGCATACAAATGCTAGTGAAATCCATATCTATTTAAAACCAAATACTAGATAAATTCTTATTAAAACAGAAGATGGTAGGGCTGGGGATATAGTTGAGTGGCATAAGCACCTGCCTGGCAAGTGCAAGGTCATGAGTTTGATCCCCAGTACTGCAAAAAAAAATAAAGAAAGAAAGAAAAAATACAGAAGATGACAAGAATATTCTTCATCCTTAATATTTTAAATTAATTTGACAATTTTTGTCAATATAATTCAACATTAAATAACGTATTAAAAATAAATTCAAAGGGGCTAGGGATTTAGCTCAGCAGCACAGCACTTGCCTGGCAAATGCAAGGTTATGAGTTTGATTCCCTGTACCGGAAAAAACAAACAAACAAACAAACAAAATTCAATATTATTATCTATATAATCTGATCATACTGTTGAACTATAACAGTGCTAAGCTTATTTATACAACTGTTAGTTGTAAGCTACATCTCCAGCCCTATGGTTTTGTTTTGTTTTGTTTTATTTCTGAGACAGAGCCTTGATAAGTAGTTCAGGCTGACTTTTAACTCATTATGTGGCCCAGACTGGCCTTACACTCTCAGCGATCTTTCTGATTCAGCCTCCCAAATACTGGGATTACAAGTATGTGCTACCTCACCTCGCCCAGTTTACTTTTTTTGGGGGGGACAAGGTCTCACCAAATTGCCCTGGCTGTATTCAAACTTGCACTCTTCCTTCCTCACATTGCAGAGTGCTGAGCTTAGATCTTATTTTTTTTTTCACAGGTGTGTAGTGACATGTTATTGTAGTAGTTTGCATTGCCCTACAAAATAATAAAATTCAACTTTTTGTGTGTTTTATTTATTGTTTGTATGTCTCTTCAATGAAATGTCTCTGTATCTTTTGCCCATTTTTGACTTAGATTGTTGTTCTTTTTTAAACTAGTGTTTTGATCATTCTTTATTATACATCTTAGTTCTATCAGTTTGCAAACACAGTCCCCCAGTGCTTCTCTTTTGACCTTCTTAACAAAGTGTTTTAAAAAGTAAAAGTTTTTAATTTTGCTTAAGCCTAAATTATCAATTTTTCTTTTTATAAATTTTTTCATGTGAATTCTAAGAATTCTTTGATTTGTCCTTGATCCCAAAGGTATTCTTCAGTTTTTTCTAAACGTTTTATAGTCTTGCATTTTTACATGTGAACCTAAAATTCATTTTAATTTTTGTAGAAGTTGTGAGACTTGAGTCAATGATCATCCCTGGATGCCCAAAATCCACTGATGCCCTAATGTTCCAATTCTATTTTAAAAGGATTTCTTTCCTCCATTGAATTGTTTTCACCAGTTTGCAAAACTCAGTGAGTGGAAGTTTTCCTTCTCTATTTTATTTCATTGATATAGATGCCTATGCTACCATAAATAGCATACAATTTTGTACCTTTAGAGAAAATGTTGAAATTATATATACTGGTACTTTTTATTCTCTTCAAATTTGTTTTGAATATTTCAATTCATTTTATCAAAATTATATATAAACTTTGAAAACATCTTATCTGTACTGACAAAAAATCTTGCTCTGATTTCTAGAGGAACTGCACTAAATTTGCATAGCCCCTGGGAGAGAGCTAACATTATTAATATCAAGGATTCTAGTTGATGGACACAGTAAGTTTTTTCATTTGTGCTAGTTTTTTTTGGTTTCCTTTAACAGCACCATGGAGTTTTCACATAAAAGTCTTATATATGTGTAGTTAGACTTACATCACTGAAGTATTCCTTTCTCTTTTTTAATTGACTGATTATAAGTGGTATTATGTCATTAATTTCAGTGTGTAAGCCCTAATGGGTATTACATTGAAATGCCATTATTGTGTGTTTAGTTAAGTCTTCTGAGCTTCCTGAAGTTACTTTTAGTTCTAGTAAAAGAAACAGCACTCAAATATTATTATTCATTCCCTGTATGGTCTCCACTAATACTTAGCAGGTAGCCTTGTTACTACCAGATAGTGGTAGAAGTCCTGACTCTCCATTAGACCTCCTCAACACAACTCAGTATGAAAGGAGAGGGGCAGCTGTTTATTGAATGATGGGGGTGAAAGACCAAGCTTTCCATGTAGTCTCCACTGATACCTGGTGGAACTGATCAGGAAACCTCGTTACTGACATCCAAGTGAGGATGAAAGTCCTAGTTCCTTACCCAGTGTGGTGAAGGTGGAAGTCTTGACCACACTAAACTCTTGCTAGTAAGGGTGATGATAAGACCACCATTTTCTATATTGTGGTTTTCTAGAAGAGAGGGGTTATTATCAAAAACATTTCCATCTTGCTATATTGCCCTTTTCTTGATTGTTTGGTTAAAGAATGTATAATTTTATTAGGGCTTTTCATCTATATCCGTCAACTTTCCGATTTCTACATTTTCTAACATTAGATTTGGCATATATAAAGCCAAAGTAAATTCAGGGAACTTAGTACTTCATTCCATGGCTCACAGGCCCCTGTTGAAGTGGCTTTTTTTCCTCCTTTCAGATTTTTTTTTGTTTTGTTTTTTTTTTCCGGTACCGTGAATCGAACTCACGACCTCATGCTTGCCAGGCAAGCGCTGTGCTGCTGAGCTGAATCCTCAGCCCTCCTTTCAGATTTTTATGTTTGTTTTATATATAATATTTAGGGCTTCTAGTTACTAAGTCAGTGAAAGTGCAAGTTGGTTTTTTTTTTTTTTCTGGTACCGGGAATCGAACTCATGACTTCGTGCTTGCCAGGCAGGTGCTTTGCTGCTGAGCTAAATCCCCAACCCCTAAATAGGTACATTTTAGTTTTTGGATGCACCTTGAGACTATACTCTTATGTGAAATAAATCAACACACATGTGTAAACATTGCATTGTTTCTCATTGTGAGGAGCCGAAAGTATAAGGACCAAACTGTACAACAGATATAGTGAAATAGGAAGAACACTTTCAAGTGGGATGGAGAACTAAGGAGGGGAATGGGGAAAGGAAGGAAAGGAAAAGGAAAAAACCTCTAGAAAATGAGGAAAAAAATGGAACCAAAGCTTTTGTAAATAAGGAGGCAAAGAGGGGTTGAATGGAGGTGAGGGGAATATGAAAAGAAGAAGAATGAAGATATATTTTATATAGGTGCAAATCATCTATGATAAATATAACTACTATGTATATCAAAAGTGTACCAAAAAATTAATTTAAAAATAAATAAATAAAGATTTTGGTTAATTTTTTTCAGGAAAATTTGAACGTTTAATAGTTCTATATGTACTACATTTAAAAGTTTGGTTTATCATATTTAGAAAAATTGCTTAAGTATGAGGAAATTCTTTCCTTATAAGATTGTTACTCTTCCCCTTCTGACATTTGCATGTAGAGAAAAATCTGTGGGTAATTATATAATTTACATGCAAGAATTTTAGTTAGTTTGTTTTATAATTAAGAATAATTTTAAGAAAATTTTGTATGTTGTGTGTTTTTAGTAGAACTTCAACCAAAGAAAATAAGTAAATTTTATATTTTATATAAAATTACTACTTTTAAATATAAAATAATTAAAATTTGTTTCTTTAAAGTATATTAAAATTAACCAAAAATAAGAAATAAGAATTAAAGCATAAAATAGGTCTTTTTCAGACATGACTGCCTTGGAATATTATGAGAACTCAATTTATATTAAGGAAAGTTATTGAAGCCCTTCATATTTTTGCATATACACCTTGTTATCCAACCACTTGGTATATTATTTTCTTTCATAACTTTTCATGGTTTCTCTGAATTTTTAAGATAAACTGTTAAGAAAATTGTATTTTTGTCACTTCCAAAGTACATACTTTATGTTTCACAGTTTGTGTTATTGCTGTATAAAAATATAACTAACAAAATATAAAGCAATATAACCCTCAAGTTTTATTTTCACCAGTAATGGGATAATGAATAGGAAAACAAATGCTGTATAGCCAGTAAAATTTTCAAAAATGCTGGAATAGGGCTGAGCTAAACTCAAATCAAACAAACCAACAAACACTTGTGGGTTTATCTTTTCTCCTGTTATGGTTTACATCTCAAACATTCCCCGAAGTCTCAGGTTCAGAGGTGGAGCCTGGTCAGAAGACGCAGGTCACTGGGGGTGTGGCCTGGATGAGTATGAATGCATTGTCATCCCTGGCTCCTTGCTTCTCGCCCCTATCCTCTCTTCCTTTTTCTTCTTCCTCTTCTCTTCCTCTTTCTCTTTCTTCCTCTTCTCTTCCTCTTCCTTCTCTTCTTCCTCTTCCTTCTGCTATTCCTCCTTCCTTTTCTTATTCCTCTGTCTCTCTCTGTTCACTACACATCTGCCTATTCTCTGTCTCTCTCTGTCTCTCTGTCTCTGTCTCTGTCTCTCTTTCTCTCTCTGTTTCTGTCTCTGTCTCTCTCTCTCTCTCTCTGTCTATCCTGGGTGTCATGAGGTGAACAATTTTTCTCCCCTATACCTTTCTACCATGCTGTTTCTCCCTTCAGACCACCCAACTATGGACTAAAACCCCCAAACTGTGAACCAAATTAACCTTCTTCTCCTTTAAATTGTTGAGGTTGGGTGTTTTGTTCCAGTGACAGAAACGGGCAAATACACATAGTTGGTACCGGAGAGTTGGGGTTATCACTGTGATTGAACCTGACCATGTGGTTTAGAAGCTCCTGGAACCAGTTTTCAGGAGAAGTTTGGAAAGATTTGGATATACCAGCTAGAAAATTCTTAGAATTCTGTAAGCAGGGCTTGAAGGGCTATTCTGGACAGAGCTCAGAAGATGAGAATACTGAGAAGAACATGGACTATAAAGACCAGGCTCAGAAAGTTTCCGTTGAGAATGAGAACTCTATTGGAAACAGAGTAGAGGCCATGTATGTTTCATTGTGGCAAACAATTTTTCTACATTTTTCAATGTCATAAAACTTTGTGATAGGCTGAATTTAAGTTGGTGGAATGACTAACTTGGTGGAGGAAATTTCAAGACACCCAACATTCAGGCCAGATTTATACTGAGAATCAGCACCAAAAGGTGGAGCCTAAAAATGTAAAACTTTTGCAGCTTTTCACAAAAGGAAACAGGTATAAATTTTGGACAAGAGTAGATGTGGTTGCTGAAGAGACTAGCAACACTGAAAATCTATCAAGTATGTGGCACTAGGACAGTAGAAAAAATGTCTTTAGGGCATCTCGGAAAATAGCCAGACATCACCTAACACAGACTCAGGGTGTAAAAGGGTAAACTCCTGTGAAAGAGTTTTCTCTGAGGAGAGAGCCTCAGCCCCCACCCATTCAGGGTTACCTAGGGAAGTGTTGGCCTGAATTAAGCCATCCAGGTATTCAGAAGCACAGGATCCATGGTCCACAGGGGCCAGGCTAATGCTTAAACTGACAGGAGACCTCAGCATCCTCCATGCTTGTGGCTTTACACATATGCAGAATAAAAGATTTGTGAGGTTATGGAGGCTTCCACTCAGACTTCAGAGGAAAGCTTGAAAGGCCAGAAAAGAAGCCACTGAGAGGGCAGTGCATGAAGCTGTGAGAATAATGCTGAAAGTGGAGTGGCAACTCCAGAAAGTTAGGAAAGTAGGAAACATAGAATGTCTTCTAAAAAAAAAAAAAAAAAAACCACAGGAAGGAAGCAGAGATTTCCCAAGAGGAAGGCCATGTGCTCTACAACCTGAAGGACTGTAGACAAGATGCTGTCAAAGCCCCGTGGAACTCATATCTCACTGAAACATGCTGTTGGTGCTAGACATGAAACTATGGGATTTAATGTTTAATTATGTGGGATTTAATGACCTCTGCTGAGTTACAGTCTCGCTTTGTCCAATTCCTGTTTCTCTATTCTTGCTTTTTGCAATGGGAATGTTTACTCTGTACAGTTGTTTGTTACAAGCATTAAACATTTTTGTTGATTTTCACAGGAGTTCACAACTAAAAATGTGCTTTGAGTCTCAGAAAAGAGTGGAGTTGGACTTTTCAGCAGTGCTGCAACTGTTATGACTCTGGCAACACTTAAAGATGGATTAAGTATATTTTTTGTATTGAGATGGACATGAGCCTTTGGGGAACCCAAGGTGGAACTTCATGGTTTTAATCTAAAATGTCCTCAAAACTTTCCTGTTCTGAGTTGGGACTTGGTCAGAAGGGGCAGGTCACTGGGTGGTGGGGGAAGGTGGGGCGTTAACTGGAAAGGTGAATTCTTGTTGCTGGCACCACCTTTTCCCTCTCTCCTGTCTTTTCTTTTCTTCTATTCTCCTCTTCCTTCTTCTCTTCTTCCTCTCCTCCTCCTCCTCCTCTTCTTCTTTTCTCTCTCTTTCCTTCTCTCTCCTTCCCTCTCTCTCCTTCCCTCCTTCTCCTTCCTGCTGTTGCTATGAGATGAACACCTTTTCTCCAGTATGCCCTTTCACGAGGTAATTTCTCCCTTGGAGCCAGACAACAATTGACTGAAACCCCAGTATTGTGATAACAATATCCCTTAGTTATTGCAGATGAATCAGGCCTGCAATCTCCCAAATGAGTGGACAGGGAAGGCTAAATGAAAGAGACAAATGGAATGGTTTCAGGGCTCCAGGAGGATCAAAATCCTCCAACAGAATTTGAGATTCTCTGGGGGCTGAGACAAAGATCTTCTATGGGTGGCCCATATTTATTTAGTTATCAGAACCAAGTGGGGAATACTGAAGAAAGGCAGGACTCAGCCTTGAATGGCAAGGCTGTTCAAGGACGCTGAAAGTCCACTTAAGGGCTTTTCCAAGACATTATGTTAATTTAGGAGAATTATGTTATCTCCAGGTAGGTTTCCACCCAGGAATGAAATGCCTGCAGATACAGTCTATCTAATTAATTCAGGTTGGAGCCAGATGTCTCTAGCTGTGGCCTTGTCTTGTCCTTCATTTTACCAGCCTCTACAGGCCTCAGTCAGTGGGGACCAGTGACTCATAGAGGTTCACTTACTATGAGTCCATTGCCCATCTCCAGACAAGGGGCCTAAGCCTTGAACAAACTCACAAGTAAACATGAAAAGCCAATAGGTTAATATTAAATCCCACTCAGAGCCACTTCACAGTAATCTCTATCACCCCAAATCTATAAGCCTTTAAGTTTTGGGTGTCAGGAATTTTGCATCTGTGGAGGGAAAATGATCAATATATATTCCAAAGAGAAATTATTCCTCTCTCTACAAGAGAGGAAGTTGTTTGCATGACTGTCAAATGAAGACTGCTGCACCACTATCTGAGCAACATTTTCAAAATTGATAAATTTCCTGAGTCAGTCTGATTTCTTTTTCTGTAGGAAATATTAAAAACCACTGCTAAAGTATACCTACTTTTAAAGGTTATGTTATTTAAAAACTTAGATGTCAATATCAATTACATATTTTATGTATGTCTCTGCATGTTTGTGTGTGTGAGAGTGTGTGTGCATAACTTAGGAATGCAGACAAGTGATCACAGGTCTGCTTTTTAAATTTTATATGTCATACAATTTATTTATTTATTCATCCAGTCAATCTTTCATTTATTCATTTTTTACAATATTGGATATTAAGCCTCAGGCTTTGCAAATGCTAAGTAAATACCACTGAGCTACATCTTCTGAAAACTTTTTGATTTTTAAGTGTCATATAAAATTACTACTACTTAAAATTAAAATACCACTTACACAATGACAAAATTCAGAAATGCAACTGTGCATGTTTTTGTACACTTTTACAAAACCTCATTTGGATGAAGCTGTTACAATACTCATTTTTAGATTCTCATCCTTTTCCCAGAAGTTCACTACCTATGTTTTTGGAGACTTGCATAATGTTAAAGCATCATAAACATGGAATGATTTTCATAAGTAGTTAGTTATGTAGATAGAAAATAAAATATCATTCAGACTTCACTTTATACATGTGATTGTTAAGACTCTCCACATTAAACTTTCAGTCTTCTCACTCATGTCACCAGGAACACTCAGCTAGCTAACTGCAACTCTTGGAGTTACAGGAAAGTATTTTTGAAACTCTCTTAAGTACTGAGTTCTGCTTGAATTATGTTATTCTTTTATAACTTTAAATCTGTTTCAAACCATTTCTCTAGATACATCCCATGCCATTACTTTTGTTATTATGTCATGTTTCATGTGACAAAACCCAAGACCTGTACATTTCTCTAACAAAGAAAAAACACATGGTCATATTGTTCTGAGATCACCACATGTAACTAATTGTCCTTTTACCCACTGTTCCTTAAAAAGACAAAACAGTAGTAAATTAAAGAGCAGACCAGACTTTAGAAAAGTTCTCAGAGCTACTGTGAATAAATTATCCTTGCTCTGACACTTTCTCACCCTCCTTTTATCATGTACTAATTTTATGTAGTTCTATGAGAATACTGAGACTCTTCTATCATGTACTTTCTATTCATTGAATTCTTAATGTCTCATGGTTTTGTAAAATGAAGGCATCACGTTTTTTATGTTGGCATATTTGTCACTTACACTAGTATCACCAGGTTAGCATGGGTAAGGGGACATTCTTGAGACCCATGCCTACAACCCAAAATGCCCATAGGTCTCAATTCAGGCTTGTTGTGAGGTTCTACAGCTGTGGAAAGTGAAGGCTCAGGTGGAAATAGCACTGATGGTATGCCCCAAGATACGAGCTGAACCACTGAGCAATGGATGGAACTAGTTAGTTCCAGATATTTAAGACAATGTCTATTCAGTCATTATCAGACCTCTGAGCTACATTACAAGGGACTTTGTCAGCCACACATGATTTAAAAAATGCAGACTTTACAGAAGAACTTCAGAGAATCACTAAAAAATTAAAAACAACAGAAGTCATTGCATGGGAAAGAAGAATCCAACTAAATATTTTCCATAGCATATTATTTTAAATCTCCAGTATTCAAAAACTTATAAGACATGTAAAGAAATAAGCAATAGTGCCCATTTGCAAGTATAAAAGTAGTCAGTAAGAACTGTCTGTGAGAAAGACCAAAGACTGAACTTATGAGATAAAGACTTTTAAAAGACTACTATAAGTATGTACAAAGAAAGAAAAGAAACTATGAAAGAAAAGTAAGAGAACACTATCTCACCAAATAGAGTAAATCAATAAATAGTAGAATTTATATAAAAACAGACAATATTAATTCTAAAGCTATGTATACATTAGATAAAATCTTCAAAAAATTACTTCAGTGTCTCAGTGAAAGATATGAGATGGGAGAAGAAAAAAGCAGACAGAAAAAGAATAATGAATAACGCCTCAGAGAATTGTGTAATACCATCAAGCATAGCAACATATACTTAATGCGGATGCTAGAAGACAAAGGGACAAAAATAATTGCCAAACTCTTCTCAAATTGTAAAAAACATTCATCAACACATACAAAAAAGTTTGCAGTAGGATATACTTAAGAAAGCTACAGTCAGACTTCATTAATCAAACTACCAATAGAAAAAGATAAAGAATCTTGAAATTCAAGATAAAGAATCTTGAAATCAAAAAATGTAAATGATTTCTCATAACAAGGGATCATCCAAATCATTAACATCTGATGTCTCATCAGATAATAGAAGGCAGTTCTATGACATATTCAAAGTTATGACTGAAAGATAAAATCTGTCAACTAAGAATTGTATATTTAGAAAGACTATCCTTCAAAAATAAAGCAGAAATTTAAAAAGTAAAGCTGAAATCAAAAGATTTCTAGATTAAACCAAAGCTGAAAGCATCAATTGCCAGCAAGTATTTTATAAAAGAAACAGTAAAGGAAATCTTGCAGATTGGAATGACAGGTCACTATAGACAGTAACTGAAACCCACATGAAATAATAAAGAACACTGCTTAATGCCATAGAAAATATCAGTATATTTTATCTATACATTTTCTTGAAAAAGACAATTACATAAAATAATAATTATAAATATACACTGAGCTGCATACACCATATATCATTATTTATAGGATAATAATAATAGGAGTGAGAAAGGAATGGATCCCATATAAGAACAGAGTTTTATTATTGAAATTAAGTTTTTATTAATATGAACTAACATTGCGAGTTAATATGTTAATTTCAACCCCCAGGGCAACCATGAAAAATAATAAACATTACAGTAAAACAAACAACATGAGAATCTAAATGGTACATTAAAAGTTACAAAATAATTTAGTTATGGAGGAATACAAAAGGAGTACAGGAAAAAGACACATAGGAAACAAACACTGAAATAATAGACATGTATCCTAATGTCATAATTACATTAATTGTAAGTAATCTAAATACTCCTATCAAAAGCAAAAGATTGGCAAAATGGTTTAAATAAGTATGATGTACACATATGCTATGTATAAAAGACATATTTGAGGTTCAAAAACAAAAATTGAGAGTTCAACCATATAAATATTTGTACATGTATATAATATGTACAGATATACAACTGCTGTCATCAGGGTTTGCAAGGGAAACAATTTAATACAGGACACATAATTTATAAGATTACTATATAGTAGTCACTCAAAGGGTCAAGTACAAAAGAGTGCAGGAAATCTGTCCACACACTAAAGACCCAAAGAATCCAGTTGAGGGCCTAGATCCCATGGCAATGTCCTGAATGAGTCCAGCTGAAGGCATAGAGCCCATGACAATGTCTAATGCAAGTCTGTTTCAAGAATCTACACTGAGAAGGCCCAAAGATCAGTTGCAGAAGCTAGAAAGTCTGTGCCAGTAGGATGAAGCTACAAAGCCTGTGCCAGTAGGCTGAGGAATCTGCACTGGAGCCAGGAAGCAAAAGTCAAAGTAAGGACCAGAGCTCCCAAAATGTGAATTGTAGCCATTCTCAGTGCCAGCAAGGTCTCAAACTCCTCTGATGATGAGAACAGTCCAGTTCATATCAAGAAAGCCAGCACTGCAAGCTCCTCCAGGAGAACCAACAACCTCCACATCTTCCTCTCCAGTTCCCCTTTTTATGCTGTTGACAAGGGTCCTCTGGTGGGCCCTCCACATCTGGCACCATGCTGATTCAGTTCAGCTGGGTGTTACAATTTGTCAATCCACCACAAAAACCAATAACTAAAAGAGAGCAGTGAGTAATAGATATATTAAAATAAAACAAAAACATACTTTAAGACAAAACTCCTCAAAACAAAGAAAATACTTAAAATTTACAAAAAACATGGATCAGCAACAGACTACAACAATATAAACACATATACACTTGACAAAAAAAGAGCATGCAAATGTGATGCATAAACTGAGTGAATTCAAGGGAAAAATAGACTATTAATAATAATGGGGACCGTCTCTGCTATATTTTCAATAGTGAATACAAATATTTAGTATATTATATAGTTACCCTGTTGTACAATAGCATGCCAGAATTTCTTACTCCTCCCTATCTCTTACTATGCACTAATCTTGCTTCATCTTCCAAGAACCAACGTTTGATAACAGTGACTTTTCTCCATTAATTTCTGTTTAATAGTTAATTAATTGCTGCTGTAAGTTTTAATTATTTTTACATAAATGTTTATGTTTTAGTCCTCTGGTCATTTTGTGTTTAGTTTATCCTTCAGTTTCAAAATTCTAAGGTAGAATAATTCATTTGAGATTTTTCTTCTTATCTGACTAATTTATTGCTACTCATTTTCACATATGTATTAGCTGTATACCATTTAATATGTATGGATTTTTTTGCACACTTCTGAAAGTATTTTCTAAGTTTCCTTGTGACTTATACTTTGAAATTCAATGAACAATAGCCTAAATCTAAAAGAAAGGATGTTGAATGTTTTCACTATGGCAATAATATTATCTGTGGAGATAAATATGTATACCATGATTTCAACACTGAGCAATGTATACATATATTACAATATCAGAAGATACCATAAATATATACAACTTTTATGCTTTTATGGGTCCACTTAAACTTTTTCAAAAATGGTTCTTGTAAAAGCCCCATAAAATTGAAAAAATTAGCTAGATTGATCAAGAAAAAATTAAAGAAAATCCAAATTTATAAAATCAGCAATGAAAGAGGGCATAATACAACTGACCTTTCCAAAATAAAAAGGAATATAAAGAAAATATAAATAATTACACGTTAATAAAATAGAAAATCTATATTAATAGGAACTGACTACCAGCCCAGGACGATTCCAGGATCCAGTAACTGGTCCCACTGGAGAAATCCAGGTGACTGGTCCCTTCCCCTACATCAGTGGGACCAGGTGACCCAGGGAAATACCAGCCATACAGAAGGACCCTGAATAAGGTGTACATGGAGAACAGATGGGACTAGCAGGATGGAAATACCTGGTAAGTTAGGTGAACCAACATTGTGCTTAGGAAAGTTAGGTGAACCAACGTTGTGCTTAGGGAAGTTAGGTGAACCAGCATTGTACTTAGGGAAAAAGATACATGTAACAGAATGTGGGTGGGGCCACCCTACATTTTTTTCTTTTTAATTTAACTTAATATTATTTTATCTTATTTATTTTTGTTTTATCTTACTTTCACTTCTTTTTTCTTCTCTTTTTTTCATTTTTCTCTTTTCTAAATAGCTGGGGAGAACTCCAGTCACAGAAAACTAAACCCATCCCCCAAACTCAGAAACCAAGGTCAGAAAATCTCTTGCTTACTCTTTCATCCTTTCATTTCTACATTCTTCTCTAATTTCTCAAAGCTTGCATAATCATCTTTGTCCTCTAGTCTTGCTACCACTTTCTTTCCAGTTATCTTTGCTTTATACACTATCCTTCCTAAACTTCCCAACCATAGGTTAAAACCACTCTTCCAAGGAGAAACACTTTGCACAAGATCCTAACTTATGATTGGTTCTGTTATATAACTATGGATTTTGCTCCTGTGTTCTAAGGTACAAAATTAATAGGTTGTCAGTTCCTAAAATATACTTGAGGCTATCACTATTGATAATTATACTATGTTAGCTAGAATGTCATGTATGATATAATCAGTTGTTTGCCCTTCTGTAACAATACTGGGAAGCTCTAGGGTAATAACCACATCACATACCAACACCAAAGAACTAAGACCTTAGCCAAATAGATACCAATATCCCACTGTTAATTAATTGGGAGGGTAGGATCTTGGGACAGACATAAACTAAGAAACTCCTAAAAACAGAAGATTTCCCTGAAGAATAGATATTCCCTAGAAAGGCCTTCATACTAGTGATATAGTTACCTACTTAAAAAAATCACAATGTAAAACAAAGACAGCAAAATAAAAAAATTTGGAAATAGAAAATGACAAGACACACAAACCAAATGCAATCTAAGACCTTTAACCCACCCAGAATATGTCCAGGAGACAGCAGAATAGAGGAAAATGGAAGACACACACTTGAAATTTCTGGAATGTTTGCAACTGAAGAAATAAATCCATGAGGATATAGAAGAATTCAACTCAGAAATAATCTCTCAGGTAAAAGAAATGAAAACCATAAAGAAGGAATTACTCAGGGAATCTAGAGCAGACACAGATAAAAAATAGGGAAACATAAAAAATTGATAGAAACCTTGAATTAACAATGTAAGAAAGAAATAGAATGCATGAAACAGATTCAAAGAGATATTCAGGAAATTTAAAATTCCATTTAAAGTTGAAAAAACCACTTTAACAAAACTGAAGATAGAATTTCAGACCTTGAAGACAGGATCATGGCTAGAAATCATGAAAGAAAAAATATCTTAAAAATAACAAGGGACCAGGAAATGACAATTCAATAGCTGCAAGACAATGCAAAGAAAAACAATATAAGACTAATAGGTGTCAGTGAAAAAGCATAAGTCAACAGAAATGACATAAAAAAAACTATTTTCAGAAGTCATAGCAGAAAATTTCCCAGGCATGGGAACAGAATCTAACATACATGAAGTAAGGCATGTAGAACTCCAAATAACCATGACCAAAATAAATCTACACCCAGACATATAATAATCAAGATCTCAGAAATTCAAAAATAAACCAGAATATTAAAAGCTGTTAGAGAAAAGTAACAGATCACCTATAAAGAAAAATCGAGGCTGACTTCACAGCACAAACCCTCAAGTCAAGAAGAGTTTGTAGTGAAGTATTTCAAGTCCTGAAAGAACAAAGCATCCAATCCAGATTGAGGTACCCTGCAAAATTACCTTTCAAAATTAGTGGAGAAATAAGATACTTCCAGGACAAAGAACAACTGAAGAAATTCATGACCACCAAACAAACCCTACAAAGAGTACTGAAAGAAATTCTAGGTAAAGATAAAAATGACCACAATTCCAAGAACAACATCAGAAACAAACCAAGGCAAGCAATTAAGCAGAGGGGAAAATCACGGAACCAACAGTGGGAAAATAACAGGACGAAAGTAAGCCAATATATATCAGTCATAACCATCAATGTAAATGGCCTTAATTCACCAAAAAAAAAAAAAGACTAGTAGAATAGATCAAGAAACAAGATCCAACAATATGCTGTGTAAAAGAAGCACATTTAACTTAAAAAGAAATACTCAGACTGAAAGTCAAAGGATGGAAAACAACACTCCATGTGACAGGAACCCAAAAAAAGCAGAGGTAACTATTCTGTTTGAAAAAACGTGAACTTCAAACCAAAAATGATCAAAAAAGATAAAGAATGTCACTACATACTTGTTAGGGGACGAATTCAAGAGGAATAGATAAAAATCATAAATATATATGTACCAAATACCAGTGCACACAGCTATATAAGACAAATATGAATAGACATGAAAAATCAAATAACCAATAACACAATTGTAATGGGGTACCTTAATATCCTATTGTCACAAAGAGATATATCAATTATGCAAAAAGTAGCAAAGAAATGACAGAACTGAAACAAACAAATGGACTTACTGTGTGTTTACAGAGTGTACCACCCAACAACATCAGAATGCATATTCTCAGCTCCACATGAGACATTCTCTAAAATAGACCAAATACTAGCCAACAGAACATGCTTAAGTAAATGCAAAGGAATTAAAATTTTCTTATGCATATTGTCTGACCATAGTGCAATGAAATTGGAAATCAATAGCAACAGAAACTGCAAAAACTCTATACACACATGGAAATTAAATGACACTTTCTTGGACAACCAATGCATCACACAGAAATTAAAGAAGGAATTAAACAATATCTACAACTAAATGAAAATGCAGATACAACATACCACAATCTATGGGACACAATGAAATCAGTCCTAAGAGGGAAATTTATAGCAGTGAATCCTCACATCAGGGAAACAGAATTAGCAATAAACAACCTAATGCTGCACCTCACTCCTCTAGAAAAAGGAAAGTAAGTCCAAAGTCCATAAAAGGGAGGAAATTGTAAAGCTCAGAGCATAAATTAATGCAATTGAGACTAAGAAAACAATAAAAACATTAATGAATCAGAGTTGGTTCTTTGAAAGAATAAATAAAATGGATAAATCTGTAGCCAATCTTATATGAAAAAGAAACAAAAGAACTCAAATTCTTGTAATGGAATAAAAAGGGTGAAATCAGTACAGATCCTATGAACATTCAGGAGATCACTATTTCCTACGTGGAAAATCTTTACTTGCATTACATGGAAAACACAGAATTAAAGGACAGATTCCCAGATAGGTATGAATTACTAAACTTGAGTCAAGAATGTATAAAACTCTGAATAACCCAATATCAGCTAATGAAATTGAAAACATAATTAAAAACTTAACAACTGAGAAAAGCCCATGT
>NW_004955414.1:22728904-22744673 GCF_000276665.1 Chinchilla lanigera
AATCTACTGGA
The DNA here is from genome assembly GCF_000276665.1 of Chinchilla lanigera. Lineage (NCBI taxonomy): Eukaryota > Metazoa > Chordata > Mammalia > Rodentia > Chinchillidae > Chinchilla > Chinchilla lanigera. Next base: position 22,728,916 of record NW_004955414.1, read on the forward strand.
AGAAAAAGTAGGAATAAATCTTGAAAAGCGGTAGACAGAGAGTTCATGAACAAAACCCATACTGCAAGGGAAGTACTTCAAAGAATCAACACCTGGGGTCTCAAAAGAAATCACAGAGTGAAAAGACAATCCATATAGTGGGAAAAATTTTTAATCAACTGCCCCTCAGACAAAAGACTTCTATCTAGAACATATAAAGAATTGGAAAATATCAGACCCCCCAGAAATGTAAAGACCCAATCCACAAATGGGCATCTGAGATGAAGACACACAAATGGCAAATAAGCATATGTAAAAATGTTCAACGTCATTGGTCATTCAACAAATACAAAATAAAACAAGGAAATTCCATCTCACCCCAGAAAGAATGGCTATCATCAAGAAATCAACCAATAACAAATGCTAGAGGAGCTGTGGGGAAAACAGAACCCTTCTCCAATATTTGTGGGATTGCAGACTGCTACAACCACTCTGGAAATCAGTTTGGAGCCTCCTCAAAAAACTAGGGTTAAAGGTCCCATTTGACCAGCTATTCTCCTTCTGGGTATTTTCCCATAAGAGTTAAAAACATCATACCACAATGATATATGTGCACCAATATTTATAGCAGCACAATTTGAAATTGCTTAATCTTGCAAACAAGTGCCCATCAACCAAGGAATGGATTAAAAAATGTGATATTTTTATACAATAGAGTATTACTCAGCTATAAAAAAGATAAACTCAAGGCTTTTATAGGTAAATGAATACAATTTGAGACCATACTCATAAGTGAAATAAATCAGACTTGCATGTATAATATTGTCTCTAGTGTAACAAACTGGAAGAGTAAATAAGATTCAAAATGTATGATAGATATTGTGAAATTTAAAGAAACGTGTCAAATAGAAAGGGCACCCATGTTGGGGGAAAAGAGAAAAGAAGGAAGCAAAAAGAAAAAAAATACATATGTATGCACAGGAGAGTTAAGATATTTATACTACTAATTTCTACTAGTTCATTGAAAGGAAAGGTTGGTGCTTGTTTGATCAATTTTCATGCCTATATCTTGTAATCTGAGCAACTACTTTGAAGATAACAATATGCAATGTATTAACCATTGCTACTCTCCTATTATCTTGTTTTGAAATTTTGTAGCATTGTTTTTAGTGTTTTTTCTCTTTAAAATAAAAAAGGAAATCTGCATTACGTAGAAAATTTTTAGAAAAAAAATGCAACACCAAACTGGCAAAACAGAAATATAAATCTCAATAGGTCTATAACAAGAGGTGAATATAAGCTGGAAACCTTCCAATACAAAAAAAAAAAAAAAATCCTAGGAAGATGACTTCTCTGATGAGTTCTACTAAACTACTAAAGGTGCCAGTGAGCTCATCTTCCCTTAGGTTTTTTTGTATTGCAGGGTTTTCGAAACGAATTCCAAAATATTGCCAAGAAGGGAACATTTTTCAACTCACTCTGCAAGGGCAGTGTTAATCGTGATAACAGAACCATAACAATCTATTTGTTTGAAGTCTTATAGATGATGAAATATGTAAAACTAGACAAGACAGGTATGAAGAGATCATATGATTCATTTTTAAACAACTTATAGAAGGTGGATTTTAATGTTAATAAAATGGACAGCCATGAAGCACTAGGAGGAAGGGTGATCTTTAAAAGCTAAATATATCTACTGCATGGATAATTAGTTGTAAATGGCAAAGTATAAAGATAGAGAAGTAAGTATAGAGGACTGTGGCCGTCCATCAGATGAGAGCTGATAATGGGTTAGTGTTGGTAAGTGTCAGATTATACCCATATTTCTGACTTAAGCGTGTAGGTTGATAGAGGTTCCTTTTATTGAGATGAGAAGGTGAGCACATGTAGCAATAGAAACATAACACAGTGAGTAAAGATGTCAAGGATTTGTTTTACAGTTTCTCAGAGAAAATACAGTATTCTATGTTTAAATATATATTTAAAAGATTCAATAAAACCACTATATAAGTTTTAAAACCCAAGTTAATACTTGATTTATAAGAACTCTGAGTCCATGGGGAGATAGACAGGTAAACATTGGGGTCCTGTGTCCTAATGTAAAATGACCTTCATGATGCAGTATCATTATATAAGAATACAAACTCTGAAGCCAAATATCTGGGTTACAACCCAGTTTCTAGCCCTCTGAATATATTACAGGACACGTGACAAGTTATACAGCTAGCTTGCCTAAGCACTATTTATAAAATAGGAATAATCACTACATCAATTGCATTTCATTGTTGTGCAGTTTGAATGCATTCAAGGACACTTAAGAAGCACCATATAAATATTCATGACAATGGGGATAATCATAACAATAGTGATGATATTAATAGTAATAATGACTACAATAATAACATAGGTGAAGTCGAGGGAGATAAGGTTAGAAATGTACATAGCAATAAAATATTGAAGAGCCTTGTATGCTAGAATTTAGGTAGTATTTCACTACACAATATTTCTATTTGAAGGTTTCAAACATGAAGTAACAATCAACTATATGTAGGAACTTTCCCTGTAACAGTGTGGGGATGGGTGGCAAGGGGACACAATCAGTAGAAGGGAAACCAATCAAAAGGTTCATGACTCACAAATTCAAAACAACACAAACATCTCTGAATTTCAAAATGTGAAGTCTTCCATTATAGTGAGTCTGGAAAGCAGACATTAAGCAAAGCTGATCGCTCAGAGAAACACAGAGCATGGCTGTTACTCCTGTATGGCCAGCAGGGAGCTGGGTGGCACCTTTCGGCTTCAAAGGTGGCTCCTTGCCAAGAGAAGAGCATCTGGAGACAGAGTTCTGCTGCCCAGGTTATTAAGCTGTCTCCAAAGATCTGACCACGTCTGTTCACCTAAGCTTTCCTCCAAGACCAGGATAGTCCACTGGGAGCCTCAGTCCCTCGTGCTCCCTGAATAGCAGACTGTCTCATTAACAACTTTTTAATGAGATCACAGCCACTGACTCATTAATAGATTGGTTAGTCTGCAACCCCATGGCAGAGGACACTGGGGACAGAAGTCATTGATGGCACAGCCCAGCCCAAGTGTGCTGCATTGGAAGGAGAAAAACTGAACTCCTCTTAACAGGGACTCCTAGGCTTTTACTGTTAGGCCTTTAGGGACCCTTTCAGCTCTCAGAGACCATGATTCTGGAAACAGCAATCTGGAAGGAGCAGGCCCTTGGGGGAGAACATGAAAACAGAGCAAGTGATCTGGGTGGCACTAATTCTTGGTCTAGAGGGAGTCTTGAGAAAATGAAATGTTCTTCAGGTTTTCTTGGATGCATATACACATGGACTATTGCTCGTGAAACTTCTTACCGTCTTGTTTTCAATAACCAAATTCACTTGCTGTTGATTCCTTTCATATCTATTGATTTTTTGTGCTATTTTCTAAGTCCTTTTAAAGATACTTGTCCTGGAAGTTCAGTCACTGGCACAGTTCTTCTCTCCTCCTGTCTAATCTCTCTTAGATATCATGTCCCTTTCCATGGATCCAACAAATCACCTCCTGGGGATGAAATATGGGCAATAGCTTGATATTTCCCAAGGGGATTAGTGCTGCAGCTTCATTATTAGTCTTCCTAACACCAATCACGTTGCAGATTTAGACATATACCTTATTCCAATCAGTCCTCCTTGTCCTCCCCAGAGTTCCTTCAAATTTACATGCTGCAATTTGTCATTATCATGCTTAAAATCCTTATGACTCATCCTCACCTTCAGCATAAAATTAATTTTCTTAGCATATCATATTGGTCCACTAATAGTTAAATTCTAGCTTACTTTTCCAATTTCTATTCCTGACATTCACTTATCTATTCACTATAGTTATACTGAACTATTTCATTTCCCTTTATACAAGGCAGTTTTAGTTTTTTAAAATATAGTCATTCTTTATTCCCCTTAACAATTTAGAGTCTAAGCTGGGCATGGTAACACATGCCTGTAATCCCAGCACTCGGGAGGCTGAGGCAAGAGGATAGTTGTGAGTTTGAGACAAACCTGGGCTACAAAGTGAGCTCAAGGCCAGCCTGAACTGCACAGCGAGATCATGTCTCAAAAAGACAAAAAAAAAAAAAAGACAAAAAAAAAAAAAAAAGTTAGAGTCTAAATCCTGAGTTCAAATCCTGTGTCTTCTACTTACCAGTTATGCAAGTAAATGCAACTAGTCTATCCTTCCATTTCCTGATTTGTAATAATAATTTTACATAATATATCTATATTCAAAGTAATGAGGTTGCATAATATTTCATACACAATAATAAATACTATAATATGATTAATGGTGCATAATACATCTTAATTCTTTTTTTTAATCCCCTTCTCCTCCCCCTCCATCGCCTGGCCCCCTTCCCAATTGAGAAAGCCATTTCCTTACTTCCTGTTACCTTTTAGTTTATACTTTATTTCTATACTGGGTTTCTCATATAAAAGAAACCAGGTAATACTTGTGTATCTGATTCACTTCACTTAACATATGCCTCAAGGTGAATCCATTTTCCCATAAATGACTCAAATTTATCTTTCTTTTTGGCAGAATAATATTCCAATGTGTATATATACCACCTCTTATTTTTACATTCATCTATTGATGGACATATATCTCCCTCCAAAATTTATCTATTATGAATTGTGCCTCCATAAATACAGGTCAGCATGTATCACTGTAATATGATGTCTTTCACTCTTTTGGAGAGATATCTAGAAGGGGAATAGCAGGGTCAAATGGAATTTATCTTTTTAGTTTTCTGAGGAATCGCCATACTGATTTCCATACTAAGTGTGCCAGTTTACACTCCCACCAAAAATGAAGAAATGTCCCCTCCCCAACTTGCCTCTCTAGCATTTGTTATTGATTTCCTGAAGATAGCCATGCTCTCTGGAGTGAGATGGAATCTCAGTGTTATCTTAATTTGCATTTCTCCAAAGGCCAGGAATGTTGACTATTTTTCACATATTTATTGGCCATTTGTATTTATTCTTATGAGAAGTGTTGATTCATTTCTGATGCCCATTTTCTATTTTACCTTTAAATTGGGAGGGAGAGGTCTAATTATTTTTAGTTCTTTATATAGTCTAGATATTAGTTCTTTGAGGATTAGCTAACAAAAAAATTTCCCATTCTGTAAGTTGTCTCTTCACTGTTAGTGGTTTCCTTTGCTGTGTAGAAGTTTTTTCCTAAATTTAATGTGATCTCATTTGTTGATTCTTGGTATTATTTCTTGTGCAGCTGGCATTCTGTTCAGAAATTCTTTGCCTATACTTGTGTCTTCAAGAGTTTAACCTATTTTGTCTTCCAGAAGTTGAAGTGTTTCCGTTTTTTTTTTTTTTTGTCTTTTCTTCCGGTACCAGGAATCGAACTCACGACCTTGCACTTGCCAGGCAAGCACTTTGCCACTGAGCCAAATCCCCAGCCCCTGTTTCCGTTTTTAATGCTTAGATCTTTGATTCACTTTTTTTAGTTTAGTACATGGTAAAAGATTCCAAACTAGGTTCAGCCTTCTGCATGTGGATAGCTAGCTTTGCCAGAACCATTTTTTTGTTTTTAGTTAGATTTAATTTTTTTATTTTACGGGAAAAAATAAAACAATTTTATAACAAAAAAGTAGAAGAATAACAATCATTAAATTTAACAATATAGTTAATACATTGCATATTGTTATCTTCAAAGTAGTTGCTCAGAGTACAAGATATGGGTATGGGAAATTCTCCAAATGATATTAGCATAAACCTTTCTTTTCAGTGAACTCAGCCATAAAAAAGGATAAATCAACACCATTTGTTAAAAAGGATATCTTTCCTATAGAGAAAGTATTTGACAGCTGTTGTCAAAGATAAGGTAGTTTAGTGTGCCTGGAGTTGTTTCTGCATCCTCTATTTTGTCCCGTTGATCCACAAATCTGGTTTGGTTTGGTTTTTGTCAATACTTTGCTATTTTTTTTGAGACAGGGGCTCACTGTGCAGTGCAGACTGATCCTGAACTCACTATGTACCCTAGCCAGGTATCAAGCTCACCACAATCCTCCTGTTTCAGCCTCCCAAGTGCTGGGATTGCAAGCATGCACCACCATACTCAACTTGCCATGATGTTTTATCACTGTAGCTTATAGTATAATTTTAACTCTGGGATTGTGATGACTCCTATTTTGCCCTTGTTGCCTGGAATTGATTTTGTTATTCTAGGTCTCTCCTGATTCCATATGAATTTTAGGATTGTTTTCTCTATGAGGAATGCTATTGGAGTTTTGATTGGGATTGTGTTAAATCTGTGTAATAGTCTTAGAAGTATGGCCATTTTGGCTATATTGGTTCAGTCAGGGAATATTTCTAAACTGAGGGTGCAATGATTAACCAAGTGCCCCCATCTATTTTGTGTTGATCCGGTACTGAAATAAACAACTATAAAATGAAAATATTCAATATATTTCACGGGTGAAAACCACTCTGAGTGAGCTGCAAATCCATAAACTAGCTTCCTATATTAAAAGTCTGAGTCTGTCCTAGGCTTATGTGCCTTGCCTGATGAGCCAGAAGTTGGCATGATGGAACAAAACTCCCTATGCCACCAGTCAGAGTGAAGGTTCAATGACCTGTGATGCTGTGACATCTGTGAAGGCAAGATAGCATTGCAGCTGAGGACTCCTTGAATTTTGCACAAAATTCTATAGAAGCAAATATCAACCCATGGGAAAAATGAGTTTCCCATTCATCAAGGGCATAACACTTTGTCTCTTACTAAATCTTACCTGGGTCGGTGCCCTTCTCTCCTCTGTTCCCAGGATCTTTCTGCACACCCCCGGAAAAACCATGTGCATTCAACGAAGAGTGAAGAGTAAGGAGATTCTTGGTCTTATCCTTACAAGAGCGCTGACCCTCTGGACTCCCTTGCACTCTAAATTATTGCTTCTGTCTCTTTTATTCTTCATCATACCCTCACCCATGTGATTGGGGGCTTTATCAGCCCCCCATATGCCACTATTTTATAAAATGCAACAGTTTGATAATGCTATCGACAGAGAACTCAGCTGGTCTCCAAATCCTGCTAATTCTCCCTTGGCAAAATTCTCACCTAAATCTTGTTCAATTCTCAGTTTCATTGTCACTGCCATTAGTCTAGACAGAATTTTATCTCTGAATTATTATAGCAACCTCCTTACTGTTCTCAAGGATTCCATGTGGTCTCCCAACCCTACTTTACATATATTGTTATACTGGATTTACAGTGATGAGAAAAAAAGCAGTCCTTGCCCTTGAAAAGAGAGGCCAGAGATATAGTTCAATAGTAATCTACTATGTGTGAAGCCATGAATTCAGTTCTCCAGCACCACACAAATACATAAAATGTGCAACTGAAAATTTAAAAAATAATTTGGTGAAAAGAGTATTAAACAAATAATTCACAGATAAGTATATAACTTCATATTATTGTCATTCTTATGAAGAAAATAAAATTTTCTGAGAAAAAAATAAGAGTCTTAAAACAAGGGTCAGAGGTAGTCATTTCTGAGATTGTGACAATAGAAAATTAGGTAGATGTACAAGGAAACCTAGATGTGATGGTGCACATCTGTAATCCCACTTGGGAGGCTGAGGCAGAAGAATCTCTGTTAGTTCAAGGCCAGCCTGAAATGCATAACAAGACTCTGTCTCAAAAAAATTGTGAGGGGCTGAGGACATTGCTGAGTGGCACAAGCACCTGGCTGGCAAGTGCAATGTCCTGAGTTCGATTCCCAGCACCAAAAAAAAAAAAAAAAAAAGAGGAAAAATATTAAACCTTTTTACTTTTTGAGATAGGCTTTCACTGAGTTGCTAAATTTCCCAGGCTAGGCTTGAAACTTAAACCTACATAGAAATCCTAAGGCAAGAGTTTGATATATTTGAGGAAAAGAAAGAAGATAATCTAAAAAAAATTTTTAGTGAACAAAATAGGTGGTGGCAGTAATAGAAACGGATAGTTACATGGTCAATTCAATGTTCCTTCCTTCACTGTGACAACTTTGGGTCACAGTCAAATAGTATTATGATGGAACTTGATCATACAGTGGTGGTAAACCTTTGGCATGCATGCCGAGGAGGGCTGTTTGCATCACTGAAAGCTCTAAAAGCTTCACCATCAATGACATTCACTGAGGCTCGTGTTTTCTACACTTATCTTGTTCCCTTCTCACAGCAGATACTGGAACATGGAGCAATTCTAATTTTCTCTAGGTCATAAGGCCTAACTAATATGAGAACCATAATGAAATTATTTTTGCTTTCAGATTTTTCTCCTTTTCGTTAAAAAGTTTTTTCAGTCACACATGATAAATTAATTAAGGATAAAATAGTATGCAATAAAAGGATTTCCCTTTCAAAGATAACATGTTTCCCTATTTCCCTGCCTCAAAGGTACCTGTGAACAATTTTGTATATACTTCCAGAAGTTTTCTGTTTATGTGATTATGTGCATGCATTCCTTGAGATTTGTTTCTATAAAATACATATGACTTGTGTGATATGTATATAATGTCTTTCAGCTTCCTTGTCACGTAAGAGTTTATCTGGGAGTTTATCCCATATTAATATGATGCATTCAAATTACATAGTATGCAATGAAAAATAAACAACTTTAATCCACTCTGCTGATGAAATTAAGGCAATTTCCCATTATTTTTCTCGTAAAATTATGCTACAATAAAAATAATCATAATCTTTCTTATTTCTACTTCGTATGACTCAAAGCATGAATCACTTGGTCTTTTACTGTTCACGAACCATTGTGAAATCACACAGCCTCAAATCATTTGGTCAGCCTTGGGCAAGGGATTATTTCTTCTGCTTTATACCTTCTTTACCAATGTCCAGCCTAAAATGAAGCCCCCTAAAAACCCTATAGTAAAAGAAGTCTACAAATTGATTCTTTTCATTCATCAGTTTCTCCTCTCCCCCATCCTACATCTTGTTTATAGTAACTACTTAATCTCAGGTATTTAATTTATTTGTTCAGTGCCTGGCTTCCCCCTTTCAAAGGTGAGCTTTATGAATGCAGAGATTTTGTTGATGTTCATTTCGTATCTCAGGATCTAGAAAAGTGACTGGCACACAATAATGACTCAGTATTTTATTTAAGTCAAATCAAACTTGCCATATAATGGGCTATAAGTTGTAACATTAACATGGTATATATTTTGTAAAATAATTAACATCAACATTAATATGTACGATAGAATCATACGAACCCTATAAAATAAGGCATATGATAGGTTATAGTAACATAATAATTACATGATATATATGTTGTGATATAATTAATATCAATATTAATATGCCCTATGTCATGATACTAAGCCTGTAAAATAAGCCTAGTTACCTCTGCATAAGCGAAGAACCTCAGTTTAACACATCACTAAAAAACCACAAGCCTGTGAAGGTTCAGAGCCTGTTTCAAATGTAGATCACTTAGAGTCCAAAGCATTTATGCTTTTCTCTACATGTCCCTGCATCTCCCTAGAGTATAGTTTTTCTTCCTTGACCTTTCTGCTTTTGCCATTTGGCATTCCTAAGAGTCCCAAAGGACAGTATATTTAAGGAAGGTCAAGTCTCCAGGAGGGAGGAAAGGAAGAGAAACTTCTATGAGCTCAGATGCACCTGGGAGAAAATAAAGGTCCTAGCCCTTCAATCGGCTCTGAGGCTATAAAAGACACAAGTGAAAATAATTTTCCTAAAAGTCAGGGCTGGGAGCATGGCCAGCCTGTAGTGTGAGTTTACTCACACTGGACACAGACAGCAGCAGTGACCTGGCTACAGCCGTAGTCACTAATGCCTCAGCCAGGGCAGCCAGAAAACTTCCCTGGCTCCCTTTTAGCTTTTCTGAAACTGAGCTAGACATCTGAAGCTACTTCAGGACATGTATGAAGCATGAATGTCAGAGCTGATCAAAGAAGATGTCCCTATTGGACACAGGTAAGTCTCCTTTCCAAGGGCCAAACCAGCCAGGGAGCTGCCTATCTACAGGTTCAGTTGCTCAACTGGACAAGGTCTGGGTAAGTTTGGGCAGGACACCTGATTCTATTCCTAACCCCACACTGAGAAGATAGAATTAGTTCCTCTCTTCTTTGGGTCTGAGATTTATTTGCTTATATCATAGAGTAAAAGACCTAAGGCCCTAGGAAAAAAAAAGACTGCTCAGTTTTGTTTTGTTTGTTGGTTGGTTTTTCCAATTCTGCCCTATAAAGCTTTCTGAGTCAGAAAATTTTAGTCCTTAGAATAACATGGGACATATCCCAATTCCTGGCTCTTCATTTTCCTGTGATTAACTCAATTAAGCACTGCGAAGGCAGAAAACATCAGCACACTGTACTTATTTAGGGTAAGACTGGCTGTCTTAAGACAATCAATCAGTCAAATTACTGGTAAAGGGATGCTCTTGGGGAAGTTTTGAGGGTACCGCCAAGTCGCCTGTGGGCTATCCCTGGAGCACAGCTACTGCAGGGTCTCCCACACCAGAAGCAGGGGTCCAGCTCTTCTTCCTCCCCAGTAGTTTCCAGAAAGGTTATGAGAAACCCACCTGCGCTTTCATCTCTGCTCCCACTTCCTCTTCACTCCTCTTCACCAGCATCACATGCTACAAATCTGTCATGAAATAGGGCTTCTAGTGACAGTTTTTTTAGTAGAAGGATGTTGGTAGACATAGAATCCGATGGAAACTTCAGGAATAAGGCATTTGAAAAATTCATGTATTCATTCTTATCCTCTTTCATCAAAAAATGCATAGAAATATCATAATGTTGCCCTTGGTCTGAAAAGCATGAGATTCAACTGGGAAATTCAGGCATGAATAGATAATTAAAATACAACCGAATAACCAGTTTTTAAATCATACAAGAATAACCCTATTTTGGAAGCATCACAGGAGACACACATTGAGTTTTGAAGGTGAGAAGCACCCCCCAGGTGTAGAAGGGGACATGTGCAAACAGAAGTGACATCATGAACAAAAACATAGGTAAGGATTAACTACACCTCATGTGCTAGATCTGGCCATCTTCTTCTTTATATGGCTCATGAGCTAAAAAAAAAAAGGCTTTTACATTCTTTCAGTTGTTCTTAAAAATCAAAAGAATAATTGTGTATGGTGCCTGGGAATTCAGGAAATTTAAATGAATTTCAGTGTCAAAGTTTTATTGGACCCCAGTCGTGCTCCTTTGCCTAGATATTTGTACACCCTAATTGTGTATTTCTCTGTATTATAAATGCCCTGTTTCCCTCAAAATGAGACTCAACTGGAAAATAATCAGCAAGAGAACAGTGAGGTATGATCTTCTCCATGACACTGGCCACCACTATGGTTAAAAACCAGCATTTCTTTTCCATTTAGGTCTATTTTCAGGGAAATGTAGATTTATGTATTACACATATTGTATATGTATGGGCACACATGCACACATCTGTGTATTTGTTTGGGTATTGAGTCGCTTGAAAGAAATACATGTTCTGCAAGCCTCAAAATTTTGTATCTCGCATTTAACAGTAAAAGTTTGCCAACCTCTGCTATAGAATCTTGAAGCAAAGTAATTTGTTCAGTAAATGGTAAGAAACTCAGCACTGGAGTGCTGAGAGGTTAAAGTGCCTGGATGACAAAGTGACAAAAGAAGAAATTTAAAGAATACGCTGTATTCCTATTGTATCCTTGCTAAAAACTCAAGGTTATTTTTTCTGATTATGCTCTTGGCTGCCAGCTCTGCCTTTTACTGCCCCGTGTAAGCAAGTTATCAAATTCTTAAACTACCAAAAACAACCTCTCTAAACTCCAGCTCATCCATTGATAATATAGGAAGGATAATAATAGTGCTCTAGACAAGACCATTGACATGAGAAGAAAATGGTAAAAAAAAAAGAGAAGAAAATGATAAAAAATGATAAAGTGCATAACAGAGCTGTATTGTGTATTCAGTACATATTACCAAAAGACAGCCATAATTTTCACTTTTATTGTTGCTGCTTTTTTCCTAGTAAAATAATTTCCTCTTGAATATTTGGAAAACTGCACAATAAAATTAAGAAAACAGTCCTACCCCCCTTCCTACCACTTAACGGCATTTTTGCTAAAATGTTGCATATTCCCTGATTCTTTTGTCTATCTACATATTTGCAAAATTGAAATATTAGTACTTGCATATATTTTTGTGAGTTCTCCTTTCATTTACAAAGTGGATATTAATCAATCGCAGTAAACATTTTTCAAAAATGACTTATATGATTCCATATTTCCTTCAAGCCATGCGTCATAATTGACATAGTCATTAAGGATTAGTGGTTGCTTCTAATTTTGTTTCTGTAATAATACAACACTGAATATGTTTACATGTGAGATGATTGTCTATGGCTCTGCTTACTGACAAATTAGAGACACTGAGGAGACACTGAGGAGATTCTCAGCACAATGTATAAATTTTGTAAGCTGATTTTCAGAAAAATTACACTAATTTCCAAAGTTGTCAATTCTGAATATTATTAATTTTGTAAGTTTGATGAACAAAATTGAATTTATATATTGTTTCTTTACGTGTTTAGTTGTTACTTTTAATTACTAGGAAAAAGAAATAATTTTATATGGTTGTTCATTACCAACATTTTTTGGTGAGTTGAATCTTTGTGCCATCTACCTTTTGGAGGTATCATCTACCATTTGCTCCTAATGATTTATTTTATGTTTATTTATTTATTTATTCTTGTCTTTTTGAGACAGGGTCTCACTATACAGTTCAGGCTGGCCTTGAGCTCACTTTGTAGTCTATGCTGGTTTTGAACTTGCAAAGATCCTCCTGCCTCAGCCTCCCGAGTGCTGGGATTACAAGTATGCACCACCACACCTGGCTGCTCCTAATGATTTATATGACCTATTTGCAAATCAGCTAGACAAACACTTTCTATTATTCCCTGAATTATTATTACAAGTTTGTCATTTGTCTTTTAAGTGTACGAATTGAAGTACAAATGTATTTTTATTTTTAATTACATGTGCGAACCTAAATATAAAGTAATATATCACCATGGCAAATAATGTAGAAAATATGAAATGCGAGGAAGAAATTGAAAGTGCTTATTATCATACTCCTAACATACTAATATCGACCTAAATGCAATTGCAGTTTATACATATATGGTATAATTTTATATTTTAAAATGAATGTCTTTTTACTGAGCAGATTATTTTGTACATAAAACCATCATTCCACTAAATATAGGGAATGTTCTTCCATGCTATCAAATCTTCTCCAATAGTCCAAAATGATTGCATACAATTTAGTAGTAAGGATACTAAGCTATTTAACAAACTTGCTATTTATACCCTTTTGTTTATGTTTGCTAGTATGTTATAAATTTGAGAGGAGCAGCCTATTAAATAAAATTGTATCCTTAATCTAAAATTGTAGATGGAGTATCACTAGTCAGTGTCTTTTATGTATCATCAGAAATCTATTTGTCATTTTCGTCAGTAGTGTTCATTTCCCTCCACTTTTAAGACAACTGAGCACTATAACTTAAAACAGCACTTGCTGAAAGCTAGCCTTTCTGCACTGTACTGTCTCAGCTCTTCTGTCTCATGTCGGTTGCATGAGTTTGTTTCTGTGCTCTACATTCTGCTCTTTGGTTCACCTGTCTTTTTCTAATGTCTCTTTGCCTATTTTTCTACTCATTGGCAATCAATAGAAATATTTTGGCACTTATTTTTGGATGCTTTCTTATTTTTCACTTTTATATTGGGCTAATGGGTCCTTTTTCCTCTGTACTGTGGGGTGAACCCAAGGCCTTCACACGGAATCGCCTCCCCAGTGCCTCCCTTTTCTTTTTCATTTTGAGACAGGATCTCACTTAGTTGTCCAGGCAGGATTTGAATTTACAATCCTCCTACATCAGCCCCTCTCAGTGCTGGAATTATAGGCTTTAGCCACTGTATCAGAGTCATCTGTTCTTTATTAATATTACTGTTATATACAACTTAGATCCTCTAAATTAAATATAGACATATGTGTAATACAATATACAGATTGTAGCATCTAAAATTACGTATAAACAGATTCCACATATTCTTATAGAGCTTAATTTCAACCACTAAGCTTTGTCCATACTGAATATAATCATATGGTAAAAATAAGAGGTGAATTGGTATATTTGTATTTCTGAAAAATTACTGTATCCTTCATGTATACATCTATATATATGGTTGTAGACTTTATCGTGTTTCAGTGACTTGTATAATATAAATATTTTATATTTAAAGCATGAATCAAGGCACTATTTTGTTTTCATATCATTAGTAGTATAATATACTAATAATACAATATAATTTACAAAATAATATATGATTCTGTATACACTTCTGTTATTCCATTCTTTTAACGTTATTATAACTTCCATCTCTTGTTGATTACCATGGAATAATAGTTACAAATAAAATGCTAGGCTTTTTCCATAATTACAATAACATCTTTAACAGTTTGACAAAAACTTACATTTTTCTAAAACTAGTTCTCTAATCATGAAGATAATATGACACTCAATTTAGTAAAGATAATGTTATACCCTTTCAAAAAGATTTTGTCTTTTCTCAATCTCATGGCTTTTGGGATTGTGATATTTTGATACAAACTGCTTCAATCCACTCATATTTTTACCTTAGATGTAAAAAGAATTAAGATGTGTTATGTATATGCACCAACTCTGCACAATGAATGTACTCATTACATACTGCAAACATGTACTAATAAAAAATAAAAATTCAAATATATCAACACTAAACCTTACATCCTACTAGGAAATTGCCCATTTAAATAAGAAACTGACATTTACTAATAAAAGCATACTATCTTACAATTTTCTAAATTTTAAATTTCTAAAATTATGACTCCACTTATTATTCCTAATATTGAATACTTTTGCTCTCTCTAATTTTGAATCAACCAAAGCTAAAATAAAATAAAATATATTCTATCTACTGCATACTCTGTTGAATTATTTTGAAAGTGTAGTTCCATTTGCACACAGAAAAGTAATTCTTAAGTTTTCCCTAGATGAAAAAGATGAAAGCAATGAATCTTTAGTGAACAGAGACATATTAGATAGGAGTGAAATTTTTCTGTTTTTCAATCTGGTTCCACTTCTTTGCCTCAGGACCTAGCTAACTTATCCCCATTATTAAAATATTCATGTGTGCAGCAGAACATGCAGGGGGGTGTAAATGGTCAACTCATTTTGAGAACTAACGTCACAAGATAGAAAATGAATTATAGAAAGAGTAAGATTAGGAAAGGATAAACAACTGGTCTTCTCACACCTTCTATACTGGGTATTCTTCCTTGTATATTTATTTTAAAATAACATACGACTTCTTTCTCTTCCAACTGAGAGCTTGACATTGCTTTTTACCCTGACAGTAAGAAGGAATCTGAAAAACATATCCAGAATGCGATTGCTATTCTATCAAGAATTTCTCTCCATGACCACTCTGGAGATTTAAAACTATTCCTATGGCTGGAGGAAATTGGACAAGGATAAGTGAGTTTATCCTCATGAGCTTCTCCGCCCTACCTACTGAGATACAGTCCTTGCTCTTCCTGGTGTTTCTCATCATCTACCTGGTCACCCTCATGGGAAACAGCCTCATCATTCTGGTTACCTTGGCTGACCCCATGCTGCACAGTCCCATGTACTTCTTCCTCAGGAACTTGTCTTTCTTGGAGATTGGCTTCA
>NW_004955414.1:22744932-22746082 GCF_000276665.1 Chinchilla lanigera
AGCTTCCCGTTCTGTGCCACCAACAAAGTGAACCACTTCTTCTGTGACAGCCCCCCTGTGCTGAGGCTGGTCTGTGCAGACACAGCACTGTTTGAGATCTACGCCATTGTGGGAACGGTTCTGGTGGTCATGATACCCTGCTTGCTGATCTTGTGCTCCTACACACGCATTGCTGCTGCCATCCTCAAGATTCCATCAGCTAAAGGGAAGCACAAGGCCTTCTCCACCTGCTCTTCTCATCTCCTTGTTGTCTCCCTTTTCTATGTATCCTCCAGTCTCACATATTTTCGGCCCAAATCCAGTAATTCTCCTGAGAGCAAGAAAGTGTTATCGTTGTCCTACACTATTGTGACTCCCATGTTGAATCCCATCATCTACAGCCTGAGGAATAATGAAGTGAAGAATGCCCTCAGCCGGACCTTGCACAGGGCCCTGGGCCTCAAAAACAACACCCCATAGACATTTTCTCCCATTGTCCTTACTTCTTCATTGGACTGGAATTTAAAATTTGAAGTGGTCATTGGTAAACCGGTGTAGAAAAGGGCACCTATTGTTACCATTTGCCAAACTTGTCTGCTTTCCCAACATTGTCATATATTGGTTTTCACTGGTGCATTGATACTTTGGTGTTAACTAATAACTTGGCCAATGGGCACAAATGTGGCATTCACTGTGAATGATACAAACTCTGAACTCGAGGAAACAAACCCAGGAAATACCTCATACCTTATTTAAATTGATGTTGCCAGAATCTCTTTGGTATTTATTACATATGGTTACTTATTATCATTCCCATGTTTAAATACTGAAACAGGATCAGATGACACAGTGATCATGCAGTCATCCAGTAGTAGTGGTTGGATTTGAAGCCGAATTTCTGACATCAACTACTTTTTTCTTTCATTCTAAATTAGCTGTGAGTTATATTAACAATGCAATGAATTATTATAATCATATATAACCTTTTAAAAAGGTAACATGTAATTTATAACAAAATAAGGGGAAATTTTCCCAACCGTACCCCAAGGATTTTTGTACACAGTACTCTTATAAACTTAATTCTAATGATATTTCTCATCTAATTATGTGAACAAATCATTCTCATTACAATCTAGGGAAAGAACTGAAATGTAGAAACAAGAAAAAGTAA
>NW_004955414.1:22746201-22761992 GCF_000276665.1 Chinchilla lanigera
AGGCGCTTTTGCCGCTGAGCTAAATCCCCAGCCCCCATTTCATCATTTAATATCATAACCCGGGTTGCAATATTAGACCCCCAACAAGGTATGTAAGACAGTAAAACAATTTCTTAACTAAAAATTGAGAGATTGATGGTCACTTTCACACCAAATGTTAGCAACTAAGTTGTATAATAAATGTAAAACTTTAACACTTGTTATGGTTTGTGTCTAAATGTTCCCCAAAGCCTCATGCAGTCATGGGGAAGGCTTCTAGAGTTTATGATTGATCCATCGTCCAGTGCTGGGATTATGGATGTCAGTGCTTACACCCACCTTGGGGTGGGTAGCTTGCATACAATATAAGGGAGGAGAAGAGGTTTGCTTCCCCCTCCTTGGGTGCTTGCTGCTTTTGTTGTCTTTTGCCACCATGAACTGTTGTCCTCTGCCATGTGCCACTCTGCCTTGGAGCCAGCCAAGTATGAACTGAAACCTCCACAAACTGTGAGCTAAATAAACCTTTCCTTCCTTAATCCTGAGTGTCAGGTATTTTGTCTCAACAGTGAGAGAAAAGTAACCAAGACAACGCTAATTATAAATTATTAGTCAAAATGCTGTAATTATTTTAAGAATGCTATTTAAATATGATGTTTGGTTAATCCATAAATGAATCAGCATGTATATGTTATAATTTAATTTTTATATTCTCCCATTTTCTATAATTCAATTATTCTTCATGTAGTCCAGTATACACACTTATGAACTTTAAAAAAAATTATTAGCACATGTTGGCAGTCCATGAAATTCACATCCACTTTGGGAGTAGGTATATATGCATAACACAGCTTGCTTCTTTTTTAATCTCTTTCCCCTTCACACCTGTCTCCCTAACTTTGTCTCTAAATTTCCTTTCCCCATTTTCATTCTTCTGTTATTATCTTTATCTCATACTATGACATATAATGTTTATATTCATTGTGATTGTTTAGTAGCTGTACATAGCTACCAAATCTTGTCATTTCCACAGCCCAATCCTTCGCAATCAGCCCCTGGGTGCCTTCCCATTTACAAAAGATCTATCTGTTTTTTCTTTCTTTCCATGCTTTATTTAGTTTTTTGTTTGAAATTTGCCTTATTCAAATGGAGATACCATAAGTATTTAAACTACATGTCTGATTTCTTTCGCTCAACATGCTCATTCTCACATGTATCCATTTTCCCACAAATATCTCAAATTTATCCTTCTTTATAGCTGAGTAGTATTCCATTATGCATAGATACCACATTTTCTTTATTCATATATTTGTTGCTGTGTATACAAGCTGCCTCTAGGATTTGCCTATTATAAATTGTGCTGCTATAAACATTTGGTATCCATCTATCACTATAATACAATGTCTTTAGCTCTTTGGGGGAGATACCAAGAGGAATAATTCGGTCAAATGAATTTCTAATTTTAGTTCTTCAAGTAATCTCCATGCTGATTTTCACAATGGTTGTAGTCATTTACATCCCACCAATAAGTAATGATTTTTTTTACAGTTTAAGATTTTATTAAGTTATTATATTCAAATCAAATCCCAAAAATAGAATTAATGAATCAAAATCTATGAAATTTTCTGAGTTTATGTTTTGCTATCATAGGTACTTACTATGAAGCAAACAATTTACATGGGAGTATTTCCAGGGGTCAGTGTGTACAATACTTAGTGAAAATAGGTTAATTCATAAAGTAGATGAGACATAACCACCTAATGAGAGAGCTTCAAAATATAGATGAAAAACAGATAGAAGTCAGGGATAAACCAGATAGACCCTCAAATAGACGAGGAGGACTTCTAAACTTGTTTCTCGTTACTCAGTAACACAAACAGTGAGAAAAATCACTAAGCATAGAAAAGACTTAGGAAACGCTAAGAACAAATGACCCCCAAATGGAGTTAATGCATCACAAAACAAAATAACAACCACATACTTTGTTATATTGTGGATAGGCAGGGTACTGATTGTTCAAAGCTAGTATAGTTGCATTTCAGTTCTTGTAGAAAATTAGTTCCAGAATATTCCATGAATAGAAAAATACACAGATGCTCAAAGAGCTTACTTTAAATGGTGTGATATTTTCATATAACCTACAAAGCCTCCAGATTGCATTACCTAGTCTGTAGATTATTTGTAACAAGTAATACAATGTGTTATGTGAGTAATTGCTACACTATATTGTTTATGGCATAATGATGAGAAACAGTATCTTTACATGTTCAATATAGATGAAATATTTTTCTTGAGTATTTTCTGTCTGCTGTTGGTTGAATCCACAGATTCAGATACAGGTACATAAGGCCAACTGTGAAAAAAGACACAGTGCATTCTGTATTTTAGACTTGTATACTATAACCTTGTTAAACTCACTTAGTATTTCTAGTAACTTTTTAGTAGAATATACAGGATTTTCTTCATAGCTAATCATATCACATACTAGTACAATCAAATTTTTCCCTTGTAATTACTGTGTATTTTCTCTTATTTTTCTTGCCTTATTGACTATGTGTGATCTCTGGTATAATTCTGAATAAAAGCGGTCTACCATAAACACTTATTTTCTTTATTCAGTGTAATAAATACTTAAATATGAGAGCCACATTACCCTACAGAAGTTGTACAAATTTACAAATTCCTATGAGTCATAAGTATATTTCATTTTCAATACCTTTTTGTAATAAGGTTTGTTGCTAAATCTCTGGATATTTGCCAATCTTATATGTGAGTAATGTAATCTAGCTGAAGTTTTCATTTTACTTTTTTAACCTTTGTTCTGTTTAAAAGTCAATGTGTTGATTTTAAGTACCTCTATCCATATCTTTGTGCACAGTTTTATCACATGGTGCATATTGTTCATACTAATTTATTAAAATTTTTTACATAAGAGGAAGATTAGACTTTTTGAAATGAATTGAAAATATTTTGCATTTTTCCATTTCTCTCTTGACTTTGCCTATGATGATACTGTATCTCTCGGGTGCAAATTTTATACTTGGATCCACAAAAATATTCTTTCATTATTTTCATTAATACTTATGTAATTTTATTAATATTCAAATGTCTTCACAATATTGACTTAATCTAATATGAAGTTTGAAATAACTTTACAATTTCCTGTGCATTATTTCCAACACCAATTAGTGAATAATTTTTAGTTCCCATACCATTATGAAACATTATTATGCTATTCTATAAACACAATATTCAAAAAACTAGGTTTATTACATCTAGCAATAATTAGATATTTAACATTAAAATTTTAATATTTCCAAAAGTTTACAATACCATAGTTACTACCATGAAGATACAAATATAAAAGTTACAAACTGTAACCTTACAAAAGTGATCAAAACATGTTTAAGCAACAATAATTCATTCATCCAGTTTGAATGCTCTGAATGTTGTAACTAAGAAGGAAGGCTGCTCTAAATTAAAAACAAAATGGATCAAAGACCTATATATTAAAAACAGAAACACTAACTCTACTGAAAGAGAGAATAGGCAGAACCCTTGAAGACAAAGGTGCAGGCAAAGGTTTCATGAACAAAATCCCAATCACACAGGAAATAATATAAAGAACCAATAACTTTGAGGTCACCCTATTATAAAGCTTTTACACAAACAAAGGATGGAACAACTGGGATGAGGGAAAGAAGAAAAAGAAAGTACTGCAGCAATATATACATATATATGTATATGGAAGGACAGCTGGGATAACTGTACTGCTGATGTCTGGTGATTTGTTGAAGGGAACAGTTAGTGCTTGAATTTTTTTTTTTATATGTTGGCCAATTTTGCATGCTTGCTTCTGGTAATCTGAGCAACTGATGCGAAGACAGTAATATGCAATATCTGGTAATCTAAGCAACTTTGTTGATGATACCGATGTGTAATATAACAACCACTGTTAATCCCTATTATTTGGTTTGAAATCCCGTATCATTTTTAATGCCCTTGCTTTGTTTTCCTTGTATTTTAATATCATTCTTTTTTTACTACTCTCTTTAAAATACAAAAAAAAAAAAAAAAGAAAAAGAAATCACCAACAGAATGAAAAGGCAACCCACAGAGTGGGAAAAAATTTTAGCCAGTTGTCCTTCAAAGGACTTATATTTAGAACATATAAAGAACTGAAAAAAAAAAAATTGGATCCTCCAAATTCAAAGATCCAATCCAAAAATGGGCATCTAAGATGAATATGCACTTCTCAGATGAAGAAATGCAAAAAGCAAATAAATATGTGAAAAATGTTCAACATCACTGATCATTTGAAAGATGCAAATTAAAACAATGCTGAAATTCCATCTCACTCCAGAAAGAATGGCTAGTATCATGAAATTGACCACAGGGCTGTGGAGAAAAAGGAACCCTTCTTCACTGTCGACAGGAGTATAGGCTGGAACAACCATTATGGAAATCAGTATCGAGATTCCTAAAAAACTAGGATTAGAGGCCCTATTTGACCCAGCCATTCTATTTATGGGTATCTTCCCAGACGATTAAAAACATCATAGCACAATGATCTATTCACACCCATGTTTATAGCAGCATACTTTGTAATAGATAAATCTTGGTTATTCATAAGGTTGGCTTTTGGCAAAATTTAGAGCCATCTGACTGTTGTGGACAGTTTTCAAATCAATGACCTCACACACTCATATAAAGTTAAAAGTTGTGAAAATTGTCATGGAAGAGAAAAAGAAATGTCATGAATATTTTAGAAGCATTTTGGGTGATGACATTTAAACTGATTCCTGCATCTAGGTTAAAGATAAGGAAATGGCAGTGCAGACTGAAGCAGATCACAGAAGTGTGAGGTGAGGAAGAACTTGGTGAATTGCAGAAGAACAAGAAAACTTATTTTTACCAAAATGTAATTATAGCAAAGAGAGGTAAAACTGGTTTGATAGATAAAGAGAGAGGAGGAGTGACACCAACTGTTTTTGATCATTTTAAGAATCTTGGGGGGTCTCACCTACTTGCAATGGATAAACACTGGAATATTTTGATCAAGACGATGATGTTTTTAAAAGATACAGTGTTCTCTGGATAAACAATGCGTTTTAAGCAGCGAGAGTAGAATGAAGGACAGTAGTACGGTGCTGATTTGGTTTGGAACTCTGGCAGAGATGGGAGCTCAGATTCTAACTATATTTGGAATATAAAGTTGGCAAGACATGGAGAAATAGATTTATATAACAATTGAGGAAGAATTGCTCTACTGAACTCTGTGTTTCCCCAATTCTTTTTCCAGAGGCAACAAGTATTATCAATTTCTTATATATATTGCCATGAATTTTCTAATAGTAAAGTTTATAGATATATGTATAATTTTCTTGTCACAAAATATATACAGTTTATATTGTTTTATGTATGTAATATTTCTTCTTCTTAATTTTTTAAAATAAACTTTTGCAAAATTTATCAGAGGTTGAGGCTTAAAAAAATCTGTCATGATAGTACAATCCCCTACCTACACTTTCCCTATATTATTGATACTTCAGTTTAATATGATACATTTGTCATCAAAAATGAACCAATACTGATGCATTATTGCAACTAAAATTCATATTTTGTTCACGTTTTCTTAGTGTCTACCTAAGATCTGTTTTATGATTCAGAATTAACAGATTATTACCTTATATGAAATCATCATGAGTCTAGTGGACTTCTCTGGTTGTGTCAATTTTTCAGACTTTTTGTGTTTTTTCATGATCTTGATAGTTTTGGAAAATACTGGTCAAATGTTTTGTAACATGCTCCATTTGGGGGTTTATTTGAGGTTTTCTTATGATAAGACTAGGGTTGTGATTGAGCAGAAGTACTATAAGAGAAAGTGTCATTTCCACCACAACCGTATCCTAGGCACATAATATCAACATATCTTAGTACCATTGAAGTTAACCTTGAGCACTGGAATGAGACAGTATTTATCATGTTTCTCTCCTGAAAAGTTACTCTTTCTGCCCATCATGTATGGTTTGGAAAGAAGTCACTCTGCTGTGTCTAACCTCAGAAAGTGGGAGTTAGGATGCAA
Source organism: Chinchilla lanigera (assembly GCF_000276665.1). Classification (NCBI taxonomy): domain Eukaryota; kingdom Metazoa; phylum Chordata; class Mammalia; order Rodentia; family Chinchillidae; genus Chinchilla; species Chinchilla lanigera. The sequence continues at coordinate 22,752,263 of NW_004955414.1, forward strand.
CGCTTGTGGACAGAGTGTCGCATAAATTCTTTGCAAATTTTCTATGAAGAGTTTGTTGATTTGGTGCATTTTATTTTATTCAGTCATTTATTGACTCCAGTATAGAAAGGTAGTCACAAAATACAAAGAATGTTTACAATTTAAAATTTGTAGTACAGTAAAATATATATTATGACCAATGACCCCAAAATACACTCCCTTGACACAGACACGCATATGCCATTGTACTTGCCACTTTGTGAAGCAGTTTTGGAAGTCTTTTCATGAGTGTATTTACCAGCTATGATAAAAACTATGGGCAATGTTGCTGCGCATGACATCCAATAGAAAATCAGACCTGTAAAACAATACGGTGTGTCCTCATCAACTTTATTCACAAAATGTGGCACTATATGACTTCTGGCTGCTCTTCAGCGAAAAATGACTATGAAAGGTAAATGTTTTGAATTAACTCCGGACACTGAGGCAGCTACCAAAGCTAAACTAAAGATACTCGTAAAAGAGGACTTCTAGAGCTGCTGCAGAAGAGACAAGGATGATAGAATAAGTGTGCTTGGAGTGAAATGGGGAAGTTTTGAATGGTTTTAGTGGCAATATGCTTTTAAATGTAATAAATTAATTTCAGTATTACTTTTATATCCTTCCTTGTACATTCATTGGTATATATATTTTATATTTTGATCTAATACTTTGTTGACAAAATTATTACTTTTAACTAGTGAGAGCACTTTCATTTGACATCTCTGTCCTTTTGACTTAATATTATAATAGGCTTTCTTTTTCTTTCTCTCCCTCTCTCTCTCTTTCACGTTTTCATCCTGTACTAAAAGTGATTCCACACTCATTTGAAATATTTCCTGCCCAAATACTAGAATCAGACATTTCTCCAAAGTGTACAGGTTCCTTTTCCTGGAAAATGGTATTTGAAAGATAAATCTTGATGCTAAATCTTTATTTTAATTTCTAACATGAGAATTAATATATAGTCACACAGTTATACAGCATTTCATTCTATAAACAAAAAATTAATCAGTTTTCTATTCATGGAATTAAGATACTCTTTATGTAGTTTTGCAATTGTACTGGTGCTGCACATATAGCAATTATACTTTTTCCTTTTGCTAAACAGTATGACTTTTAAAAGCCTGAATTAAATAACTGAATACCATTTTATTTCTGTCTTGTACCACTTGCTAGCAATTTCAAAATCTAAGAGGCTGAATTTACATGAACAGCTAGTGGCAGGATATATGTCTCCTCATTATAGACCTTACTTGACAGTGATCAGCATAAGACCAAATAAGCTAAATAAATAATTTACATATTATCCTCTAGGTGTTTGAGTCTTTCTTCCCTACAGTTTTCTATTTTTGGCTTTTTGAGTTTAATCATGTCCGTTCATAAGATAACAGTCTTTTTTTTAATTTTTATTTTTTTGTCTTTTTAGACAGGGTCTCGCTATGCAGTTCAGGCTGGACTTGAGCTCACTTTGTAGCCCAGGCTGGTCTCAAACTCGAAATAATCCTCCTGCCTCAGCCTCCTGAGTGCTGGGATTACAGTCATGCACCACCACGCCCAGCTTCATAAGATAACAGTCTTATGCTGTTAAGCATTTACTTGTAGTTTATCCAGCTCTTCCATTGAAATATAATATTTATGAGTACAGAGATGATAATAATTATAAGCCATTTCATTTTGTCAAAATAACAACCATATAAAATGAGCATATTATACTTAAGCAGCACGCAATCTGAAGCACAGAGAAGTTTGACAAAATTGCTGAGCATGACAGACCAGAAAGTTCCAGAGCTAGGATTAAATTTAGGTCACTCTGACTTCAAACTTTTAGGATTTTTTTCTCCACACAATGCCACTTCCCCACTCCTATAGTTTAATTTTCCTTTCTTGAATTTTATCCTGCTAGTATCTAAAATTCATCATGACAATAGAGCAAGCAAAACTAGTATCAAAAATTCATCAGACAATAGAGCAAGAAAAGTCAGGTCCCCATGAGGAAAGGAAGAAAGAGGAACTCATGTCAACCCAACAATACCTGGGGAAAACAGGCTCCCATCCATCAACCGCCCTGAGGGGGAAAAGAGGCACAGCTGGGAATAATTCTTCTCAAGTCAGGACTGGGAGCGTGGTCAAGCCACAGAGTGGGCTCACTCATCTGCCACAGGCAGCAGAGCAATCTGGCTACAGCCATTAAAAGCTCAGCCAGTGAAGGAATTCAGATTTCTGTAACAGACTACAGCTGTTGGATCACTAAAGAGCATGTATGAAGTGCGACTATCAGGCAGAATTGATGAAGAGGTCCCTTGTCAACAGGTAAGTTTCTTTGCAAGACACAAATCAACAGGGGAACTGTGTACAAATTCAGTTGTTGAGCTGCACAAGGTTTGGGAAGGTTTTGGTGGGATACCTAATTCTATTCCTCTGTCCATACCAGGAAGAGCTCATGAATTTCTTTCATCTTTAGCCTCACTTTCCACTTTCTATGTCGTGAGTGAGATCTGAGGCCACAAAAAAGATGGTATTATGCAGGCTTTTTCCAATTCCCTGTTGAGGTTTTCTGGGTTAGGAGGCTTCCATGACTTACATTCTATATAGTGCATAAGAACATCCTTCAACCTTTATTTTACTCGATTACGTCAGGAAAGTCTTGCCTGGGTGGAACATTGTGGAGGTACAGGACATCAAGGCACACCACTTAAAGATAGTTCTGTTGTTATAGAAGTTTTAGAAGAGCAGGCTCTTATTCTTGGGATGCTCAACAAATAAATAGCAAAAGGGTGCTCCTGAAGAAGTTCTGGGCATACTACCAAGGAGCCTCTTGGCTGGCCATGGAGCACCAGCTCTGGCAATGTCTCCTCTGTCAGAGACAGGACACCAGTTCCTCCTTGCCAGTAGTTACCAGAAGTTTTATGGGAAGCTCACCCAGCCTTTCCATCTTTGCTCCTCCTCTATCCTATTTCTCTACATCAGCTCCATACATTACACATCTATCATGAAATAGGGTTTCTGATGAAAGTGAAATTCTGACAATGGAGGACAGACAGCCACTGAGAAAAGTAAGAATTCTAGTGGTGAGTGGAAACTCCAGAAAGAAAGAACTTTGTTGAATTCATGTATTTACACATCTAAACAATTGTTCCAAGACACATATAAAAAGCTTATTCTAGACAGACCTTGAGCTACTTTCTATAAAGATGACTAAGAGAGTTAAAACGCTGAATACATTTTTAGAGTAGGATATAACTTGGTAACTGCAGTGCCTGAGTGATTAAAATATTTTAAAGCTTATATGAAAAGAAAAAAAAATGACCAATGCTTTCTGGAAGCATTGCATGAGAGCGAAGAATCATAAGGCGTCAGACAGGTGCAAGTGGGGTGAGTGGAGCCAGAAGTGCTGCCTCATGCAGAGGCACACAAGCACAACAGCGAGAGTACAGATTCCGTCTTAGCAAGAAACTGCACACTGCCGAAGAGTAAGGGGAAATATTGTGAAAGACCAAAGAGGACACTTGGATGTCATTTTGTACCTATTATCAGCAGCACAACTTGCTCAAAATCTAAGTTTTAAAATTATTACTACAAAGTTCTTCAACAGTAAAACTCTAACCTTGACTTTCTTCATCTCTAATATGGAGAGCTTACGCTGTAAGGATATCATTTAAATCAAGCCGTAAGACTACAGTGAAAAAATGCATGCATATCACAAAGCATAAATCCAGTACATACTCAGTAAAGGTTGCTAACTTTGTGATGATAATGATTTTCATTTTCGTGTTTTCATTACTAACAGTAACAAATACGGCTCACTGAGGAAATTTAGAAATCTAGAGAAACAATATTAATGTAAAGCTCTTCCTTCTTTTTACCATTGTAATCCAAACACTTTTTAAATTTCACATATACCCTTTTAGTTTTTTCAATCATTTTACATAGCACATATATAAAGTTTGGAAATTTGTCATTTTGACCACTGTTCTGCTACCTTTCACTAAATATTATATTATTAAACAGAATTAAATGTGCTTCAAAAATCACTGTAATAATGGTAAGATATTTTCTTAAATACTGACTTTGTAATTGAACCATTCATTCATCTACACTAATGATCATTCTCAGTTTATCACTATCATGATCAGCTCTGAAACTTACACCGCAAATCATTGCCTCCATCTCTTGAGCCCGAAGGGGCACTTTAGCAAAATGTGGGAACACTGAAGGGTCTTCACACTTTCATAGCAAATTGACTTTCAAACAAATTCTATTAATTGACACAGCTTTAAACATAAAGCATTTCATACTATCTCCCTTTTAAGCACTTGGTATTATATTCTTAAATATTTCAAACTTGATGAAATTTAATCTGTGTTTATTTAGTTTTCATTTTTATTATTAGCAATATTGAGCAATTTTTGTATGCTCATTGTCTATTAGCATTTCTTGGTAAATTAAATCTACATTTTCTGACTTTTTTCTTCTGGAGAAATTGTGTCTTTTAAAACATTATTTATGTGGCTTATTATATAACAAGTGTGAAAACATCTTTTATTGAATATTGCCATCACTGGAGATATTTTCTGCAAGTTGTCATTTATCTTTCCTAATTGTAAGTTGCTTTGTGTTATTAGTGTTTATTCTTAAAATATCTATTTGTTCTTCTAAATAAAAAGCAATATATTTTCACTGTACATAAGGTAAGATATACAAAATGTAAAGAATGATTCTAAAACAATTGTAATTCCACCACTAAAATACCAACAAAAAAATAGAATTAAAGCTTTTTATTTATATATGTATATAAAATATATGTGAATGTATATTTCTATGTATATATTTTCACTTAACAATGAATTACTTACATTCAGTATGTTGTTTTGTAGTCTGTCAACTTACAAAACATTCAGGATTTTTTTTTTTTTTTGCTTTTTTTGAGACAGGATCTCTCTATGCAGTTCAAGCTGACCTGGTTACTTTGTAACCCAGGCTGGTCTCAAACTCACAACAGTCCTCCTGCCTCAGCCTCCTGGTGCTGAGATTACAGGCATGCGCCACCATGCCCAGCCATACATGATTTTTTTATGATAATTAATGTTCATTAATAATCTGTTTAAATTACTGCAATTTTTGAATACAAATATAACATTTTATTTAATTAGCTTCCTATTTTATATATTTATATTGTTCTTTATTATTTATTCATTGCAACTATTTAAAATACATAAACCTGACAGGAGTACTATGCTATCTGTACATGCTGTAATCTAAAATTTTAGATGTGAGATTGTTCATTCAGTCTCTGGTATGTAATATGAAATCTTTCTATTATTTGGACCCATGGAGTTTGTGTGTTTACATTATTTCACTTTTACTCAAAATAACATTGTCATATTTTAAAATTCAGAATAAATGTAACTTGTTTATTAAAAATTTGCTTTCTGATAGCTTTACGTTTTTTACCTATTTTTTATTCATTTGCTTTCTAAACCTATAAATTGAATGATGACAAGTTTGCCTAATTTTCTCTTGGGTAATCTGTAAGAATCTCTTATCATTTATTTGTAGTTACTGTATCCATTTGTACTTCATTATTTTATTTCTGTTTCAAGTTTTTTTTTATTTTAAGGAGAATAATAAAATAAAAGAACTATAGCAAAATACCAACAACATAGACAAAAACAAAACAAAGGAAAAACAATAAAAATGATACAAGGTTTCAAGTTTTTGATGCTCCAACTTTTTAAATTATTTATGATCAAATTAATCTTTCATTTTATGAATTTTGATTTAGAACACATGTTGAGAAAGATCTTCTGAATGCTAAAGCAAATGCTAATAAGTAGTATAAAATATTTGAATAAAATAATTTTTTTAAATTCAACTGCATCTCATTTTGCATTTGTTATTGTTCAAACTGAGTATTTTGTACTGTATTGTTTAAGGTGAAAAGGCAATGTTAATTTTTCCTTCATGTTGCTAATGAGCTACCTATAAAATTCCCCTTAAATACACATCGCTCCTGAGTATCACCTTGTAATAATTATCTCCTTACCACAAGAGTGCTATATATGTGCAGACTGAATAAAATATTTTAACTTTATGAACAACTATAATAAAATACTATGAAGGGGGGCTGGGGATTTAGCTCAGCGGCAAAAGCACCTGCCTGGCAAGCGCAAGGTCGTGAGTTCGGTTCCCGGTACTGGAGAAAAACAAAACAAAAAAAAAAAAACAGCATTCTTAAAATACTATGAAGTGGTATGAAACGTTTTACTATGCATGTACTTTTGCTTTATTTTTTCTTAATGATTTTGGAATTATTTTAAATGTATTTATTAGTTTGTTCATAATTTTTTATGAAATTCAATTAATTCCAGCCATTTCTAACATGAAAGTGTACTACAATCCATAAGATACCTACTTTGACATCTTTATTCTAAAATATTGTATTTTATTAACACAGTGCAAATTTTTAGCTAGTTTTTTGTGAATATAGAAGTGTCATGAATATTGTCCTTGTGAAAGTAATTTTACTTTAGCATAATGTATCACTGAGAGCTGGATTTGGACTGACATCAGTAGAACTGAGCTCTATTTTATATTTTTGCATCTATACTAACAAGTAATATTGTCTGCATGTATCCATATTTGTAAATTCTGAAAGACAGTATTTGTTATTATCTTGATTATAGAAAAATTATTGCTCTCTTCCCTCCGAAAGTGTTCAAGTAACCCCAGATGTATCTCTTCTTTGAATATTGGAAAAAAACTCATTCATATAACTGTGCTAGTTTAGAATGAGTTTGATCCTATACTTTTGGTAAAACTTCTCCCACTTATATTATTTTGTAATTATACGTTAGATCCTTTATTTTAGCAGAAAAATCACTTCATAATTTTAAAATAAAAGTATCAATTTATATTAGTGTAATTATGATAGCAATATTCAGAACATTACTTTCTGCTTATAAGAGTGTCCTTCAATATCAAAAGTTGTTTTTCATTTCTTAGTCCTAGTACTTCTGTGTTTTCTATTTATTTTCATTGAATGAAACAACTTGTCTGTATTATTTATTTTTAAAAAGCAAAATATTGAATTTATTTACTAGTTTAACAATTTTAGACTTGTTTAGTTTTTTTTAAAATTCTATTAGTTTGTACCTCTGTACCTATCTTGTTTCAAACTTGATTTGGAAACCACATTAGTTTATTTCATCCTCATGCGATAATAATGATAATAAATATTTAAATGAGCCTGATCCATGGTTTATAAACATTAATCCACTGTGTTCTGTCAGTTACTGTTGCACAAGAAAAATCTCTTGCTCTTTTTGTGGTTAATTTTAATTTATCATTTTATATATTATGCATATCATAAAATATATACCACTAGAAATTTTAAAGAAATAAGTAAATATAACATCTTAATTTTATTTATTTTATTAGAATAATGTACTAGTTTCCCTACAAAATATGTTCATATAAAAGAATCAGCATTAATATATCAAAGACATCTTATTTAAAATGTTTCATCTTTTAAATTTTTGATTTAATAAATTAAATTGAATATTTGATTCTGAATGCCATCTAACTTTTACTCAGTATAATGCCATCTAACTTTTCCCATCTAACTTTTATCAGTATATATGTTTGTACTTCATTATTTTCTGAATGCCGTCTAACTTTTACCCATCTAACTTTTATCAGTATATATGTTTAGTATAATTGTATATATGTTTATAATTATAAAATTTTTAAGCATAAAGAGAATAAATACATCATTGTGATGGCTACAGCAAACTAAATATATAAGAGTTACAAATAGATGAAGGTTATTATTGGTTGGGTTTTTGTTGTCACTGATTCTATAAATTTGGCAAACAAACATGCATAGGTCTTGTTGAAATTTTCACTTTTCCTATGACAAATTTTTCTTATAAAATAATAAGACATTACCTGTTATTATGCCTTCATCATTGCCTTCTTACAAATGGGTATGCTAAGCTTATTGCAACACTACATTGACCATATTTTTCAAATTTACTAGAAAATTCACTTGGCCACATTATGTGTGTGTGAGTAAATATGAAAGTTTGATGGGAGATACATTCATTATGACAATTAAATGATATAATGATGGTAATATTTCCAAATATTTGATTGCCGCTCCATTACAGATTATTTTCAAAAGCTAATTATTCCATGTCTTAGTAAATAAAACATCACTTCACATTGAAGGTATAGTTTGAATTTTAGTCTTTCTATTTTTTCCACATTTTATTCTAAAGTAATTGTATATTGTTATTTTATTATTGTATTTTCTCTTTAAAATAAAAAAAGTGTTGTTTTTGTCTTTGTGCTTGTTATTTTGTTATTGTTTTCCTTCTTTAAAATAAAAAAATAAAGTAATTGTAGATTTGCATGCAGTTATAGGAAATAAAACAAAGAAATCCTATATATCTTACAACAAAAGGAAACATCTAAAAAACTGTAGAACAAGATCATGATCCCAATACTACAGTTAACATAGAGAATATTCCATCACTTTGAAAATCTTTCATGTTGCACTTTCACAGCTGTCCCATTTTACTCCCATCTATACCTTCTCCATAATCACTAGCAGCCCCTGTCTGTTTTCCATTTCCATAATTTTGTCATTTAAAGGATATTATAAATAAAACACTATAGTATGTGCTTTTCATTCAACTTGATTTTCTGGAAATGTACTTGGCTCGTTAGATGGTATCAATAGTTTGTCTTCTTTTATTACTGAAAAAGTGTGCAAAGGTACAGTGGAGAAACACTACCATACACTGAATGGATCGTTATCCCTTGACAGATATTTCAATTTTTATCAGTTTGCATTTTTATGACTATAGTAACTACAAACACTCACATTTTTGTTTTAACATGAGTCTTTTTTCTCTGAGATAAATATCTGCAAGTACTCTTACTGGAGTATGTGGTATTTTCATAATTAACTGTTTAAAAGGACTGCTAAACTATTTTCTAGATCAACTGTACAACATAAATTTATACCAGCAATGTTTTAACAATCCAGTTGCTCCAATTATCATAAGTACTTGGGTGCTGTCTTTTTTTTTTTACACTTTCTAATATGTGTATATTGATGTATCCTTGCTGATCTCAATATACGGTAGTGACTAATTCACCTTTCAAAGTCTAGAGAGCCAAGAAAGATATTTGATGATTAGAAGAATAATTTCATAACATATCTTGGATTATAATTACATATATGTATTTATTTCTAGAGCTTTGGTGAATTCACTTTTATGCTTTTTGAGTGAGATCATTAACATTTGCTTCTCAAAAGCTTAGGAGTTCTCAGAAATGTCATTGTGTTTCAACATCTGTCCTTTCATGTCCCCTACAGAGACTCATAATTCTGGCTTGGCAACACATGCTGTATAGGGTAATCTGAAATCCAAGATCCTAACCTTGTCTAATCCTCTAACAGCAAGAAGGAACCTGAAAGACATATTCAGAATGGGATTAGTACAGTGAAGAATTTCTTTCCATGACTATTTGGATGATTTGTACCCATGGCTGGAGGAAATAGGACAAGGATAAGTGAGTTTATCCTCATGAGCTTCTCCGCCCTACCTACTGAGATACAGTCCTTGCTCTTCCTGGTGTTTCTCATCATCTACCTGGTCACCCTCATGGGAAACAGCCTCATCATTCTGGTTACCTTGGC
>NW_004955414.1:22762542-22780566 GCF_000276665.1 Chinchilla lanigera
AGGGAAGCACAAGGCCTTCTCCACCTGCTCTTCTCATCTCCTTGTTGTCTCCCTTTTCTATGTATCTTTAAGCCTCACATATTTTCGGCCCAAATCAAATAATTCTCCTGAGGGGAAGAAATTGTTATCATTGTCCTACACTGTCGTGACTCCCATGTTGAATCCCATCATCTACAGCCTGAGGAATAATGAAGTGAAGAATGCCCTCAGCCGGACCTTGTGCAGGGCCCTGGGCTTAAAAAGCCACACCCTATAGATATTTTCTATACCATTCTTTACTTCTTCATTGGGTAGAAACTTAGGTTTTAAAGTGGCTATTGGTAAACTGGTGGAGCAAAGAGTACCTATTGCTAGCATCTGCCAAACTTCTCCACCATCCCCATAGTGTCATGCATTGTTTTCTTATTGGTGCCATTGGTATTTTGCGACTTTTGTGTTTAATTCATCTCAGATGTTTACTTTGCCAATGGGTGCACAAATGTGGTATGCACTGAGAGCAATATAAAACTATTGGTAATGTGAACTCAGGGACACAAACCTGGAAAGTCTGCAAAAAGTATCAAGTCACCTTGGCCCTTGATCTTACTTTGGACTAGTCTGGCTCGTAAATAGGAGGCAAAAACAGTAAGCACCATAGCACTAAATTCTCCTTGCTCTTTTATTTCATTTCACATGCTCACTTGACAATGTTGGCTCTTCAGCTTGTTAATATGTTGGAGGGATAGAGGAAGGGCATCACTAAATCCTATATATCTTTGTTTATAACCCATGGTATTAATTTGCTTCTTCCTTGAGCTGATCTTCCTAGGTGGAATGAGCTATTTCTACTTTTCTTCAAATCTACTTACAGATTCTTAACCAGTGTCAAAATAATTTCAAAATTTTAGTTACATAAATCATAGTGCTGTACTGTTTGAGACTTATCTTGGAGGTTAGCTAAATCCAATACATGAGCTTGCATCAGCTCTATTATATTTGATTTCATACCTTTAAGCTTTTAAATTTTGTTTATTGTTGATGTGAAAACACAAAAGAACATAAAACACAAATACATGAACACTACATCTCTCTTTACTCAGGGACAAGAAACCAAGAGAAACTACCAGGTCCTAGGAATTGTCTCACTCTTTCCCACAATACATAAGATTATATAACCTAAGCTGGAGCCATACTGAAACATAAAGCAACTCTGACTCAACTTATCATCTCCTTGATGTCAATTCTGAGGCGTCAAGTTCCAACACTACATTGCTGGAATATCCTCTCTCTTTCTCCAGGTATAAGCACAGAGAATCTCATTGGTACATAACTTCCCCTTTTCCTTCAGTGATTAACTACCTCATACCTCATTTAAATTGATACTGCCACAATCTCTTTAATATTCATTATATGGTTATTTACTTACATATTTACTATTAATATTTTCCACTTCCCTCCCCCTCACATTCAGCCTCTGCGTTTCCATTTGTAAAAGAGCTATCCACATTTTTCCATCTAATAATTCTTTATTTTGCTGTTCATTTGAACTTTGCCATACTCAAATGAGTGATACCATACTATTTTTAAGCTTGTGTGTCTGATTTCTTTCACTCTACCTTACATTTCTCAGGTATATCCATTTTCCTGCAATTGTCTCAAATTATTCTTTTTTACAGCTAAGTAGTATTCCATTCTGTTTAGATATAACATTTTCTTTATTCATTCATTTGTTGATATGCATACAGGCTGCCTCCAGGATTAGCTAAAATTAATAGTGCTACTATAAATATTTGGTATCCATATATCACTATAATATCATATCTTTAGCTCTTTTGGTAAGATACCAAGAAGGAGAACAGCTGGATCAAACTGAATTTCTAATTTTAATTGTTTTGGTAATCTCCATACTGATTTTGATAATGGTTGTAGTAATTTACATTCCTATCAATAAGTAATGAACTTTTTATAGTATAAGATTTTTATTAAGTTACTATATTCAAATCAAATCCTAGAAATAGAATGAGTGAATCAAAATCTATGAAATGTTCCAAATTTATGTTTTGTTTTCATATGTACTTACTATGAACCAAACACAACTTACATGGGAGTATTTCCAGGGGTGTATATGTGTACAACTTTTAGTGATAAACAAGTTAATTTATAAAGTAGATGAGACATAATCACTTAAATGTGTATTCACCTAATGAAAGATCTTCAAAATATGAATGAAACACTGATAGATGTCAAAGCAAAAAACCTAGATAAATCCTTGAATATGCTGGGAGGATTTCTAAACCTTTTTCTCATTAATCAGTTGGACAAACAGAGAAAATCAGTAAGCATAGAAAAGCATTAATCAATACTCAGGTAAATGACTCCAAAATGGTGTTAATAGAACACACCATACAACAACAGCCACCTACTTTGTTATATTATGAGTGCACAGGGAGTTATTTAAAACTAATCCTTTGCTCTACAGGATTAGTCCCAGAGACCTCATACACAGACACTCAAACAGCTTATTTTAAGTGGTACACTGTTTTCATATAACCTACAAAGCCTCCAGACTACTTTACCTAATCACTAGATTATTTATGACAAGTAATACCAGGTAAGCATTATTTAATTAATTGCTATACTATATTGTTTATGCCATAATGATGAGAAAAATTATCTGTACATGCTCAATACAGATAAAAACTTTTCTTGAATATTTTCTGTCTGCTGTTGGTTGAACCCACAGACTCAGATGCAAATACACAAGGCCAAGTGTAAGTAAAGGCTCAGTACATTTTGTATGTTAGCCTTGTGTGCTATAACCTTGTTAAATTCATTTATTAGCTCTAGTAACTTTTTGTACAATATCCATTGTTTTCTTCACAGATAATCACACTACATGCTAATAGAATCAAAATCTTCTTTGCTATCTCTGTTCATTTTCTGTCTTTTTCTTGTCTTACTGAGTTTGTTTGATCTCCAGGACAATTTTGAATAAAAGTGAGCCAACCATAAACACTTATCTTGTTTATTCAGTGCACTAAATGCTTAAAGATTGGGGCCACATTACCCTACAGAAGATCTACAAATTTATATTCCTATGAGTCGTGATTATCTCATTTTCATTACACTTGTGAAAAAATATTTGTTATTAAATCCTTGAATATTTGCCAACATAATATGTGAATAAAATAATCTAACTAAAGATTTAATTTTGCTTATCTTAACCTTTGTCATGTTTAAAACTCATTCTATTGATTTCAAGTTGCAGTAGCCATACCTTTGTGCACAGTTTTATCACATGATGTATATTTGTTAATGTTAATTTACTGAAATTTTCTATGTAACAGGAAGATCAGACATTTTGAAATGAATTAAGAATATTTTAATATTTTTCATTGCATTCTTTACTGTGCTTATGGTGATATTTTTATCCTTCAGATGTATATGTTGTACTTGGGCTCACAAAAATATTCAATCATTACTTGTATTAGTACTTATGTGGTTATATTAATACACAAATATCTTTATAATATTGACATTATCTAGGGTGAAGGATAATTTTACACTTGTCTGTGCATTTTCCCAAAACCAATTACTGAATAATTCATTTGTTCCCATGTTACTATGAAACATTATTGTGCTATTATATGATACAATATTCATAAAACTAGATATGTTAAGTCTAGCAGCACTTAGATACTTAACATTACAATTTTAATAGCTCCAAAAATGTTAGGATACTGTACTTATCACCATGAAGACATAATTCTAAAAATTATAAATTACAACCTTACACAAATCATCAAAATATATTTAAGCAGTTATAATTCACCCAATTTGACTGCACTGGATATTATAATTAATACAGATGATGGTTCAGGTGGTTATTCATAAAATTGGCTTTGGGCAAATTTTAGAGACATTTGCATGTTGTGGGAAGTATCCAAATGAATGACCTCGCACACTTGCATAAAGTTAAAAGTTGTGAAAATTGTCACAGAAGAGACAAAAAGAAATGCCAAGATAGTAACAAAGGAATACTTTAGAAAAATTTTGGGTGAGGACATTTAAATTGATTCCTGCAGCTTGGTTAAAGATAAGAAAATGGCAGTGCAGAGTGAAGCAGATCACACAAGTATGAGGTGAGGAAGTTCTTGCTGAATTATAGAAGTACAAGAAGACTTATTTTTGCCAAAATGTGATTATGGCAAAGAGAGGTAAAACTGGTTTGATAGGGAGGGAGAGAGCAAGAGTGACATCAACTGCTTTTGATCATGTTAAGGATCTTGAGGTCTAACCTGCTTGTGGTGGGTAGACACAAATATTTTGATCAAGAGGATGATGTTTTAAAAAGACACAGTGTTATCTGGATAAACTTCATTTTAAGTAACAAGAGTTGAATGAAGGACAATAGTGCAGTGGTGGTTTGGTTTAAAACATTGGCAGAGACGAGAGCTCAGATTCTAACTATATTTGGAATATAAAGTTGGCAAGACTTGGAGGAATAGATTTATATAACAAATGAGGAAGGAGAGGTGTAAAAAACTCCACCCAGATTTCTGGCATAAGAACTTAAGTTGATGAATGGGAAAGGATGGAGGAAGTATCTGCATCAGCGTGGGGGACAACAGGAAGTGAGACATAGGGAATTCAGTTTCCAGTTTATCAGAGAGGGCAGCTTTGAGAAGCTACACGAATGACCCTAACTTCAGTGCACAAAAGCAAATATTACAGGCATCGTTAAAACACTAAAATAGATACTAAGCATGATTCAGTCCTAGCATTACAGTGGTGAGACAGAAACAGAAGCACATTAGGGTTATGAATGATAACATACATATTGATTAGAAGTAATAACAGAATAGGACTATTAGATGAAAGAGGGGAGAGGATTTGGATTGTGCATGGAAAATATTATAAGATTAGCAATATCATAAAGATGAAGAAAAACCATCACAGTGCACTGTATAATATGTGTTACGCCTCAGAGGCCAGCAAATTTTTCCATAGAATATCAAATACGAACTATATAAGGTTTTAGGGCCAAAAAAGCAGAATCATAAAAATTTTGTAGAAAATTTTATAATAAAAAGGAAAAGAATTGCTCATACATTTTGTTGGTTAAATTTACAATGTACTACTACTAAGTTAAGTTCAGTTTTTCACAATATATGTCTACCAAGAAGGTGACAGATTTTTTTTCAGTACTCAGGATTTTTTTCAGTACTCTAGGCCTTCACATTGAGCTACATCCTCAGCCATTTTTAATTTTTTTTAATTTGATACAGAATCACACTTAGTTGCCCAGACTGGGCTTGAACTTGCAATTATCCTACCTTGGATATATATTCGATATATTTGATATATATATGATAATTTAACATATTTGGTATTTGGAAGGCCATTCTATTCATTTATTTTCCCAGTGTTTGCTTTTATCATGGCATTATGATAGAGATTAATCATTTTCAATGGAAGAGTCAGTGGGCTCCTCAATTCTATGTATTTTCAGGTAATGAAACCGCCTTTCATATTGCATCAAAGTCTCATAAAACACTGCTGGAATTTTAGTTTGCACTGAGATGTAACTTGCTACAACTATGCTTAAGAGCAGAGGTCACCCTCTTGTCTTTAACTTTTGACAATAATGGAAATTGTATATAACAGCTAGAATTCAAATATTACATGTTATCTAAATTATTCTTACCACTGAATCATTTTTCAATATAATTATGGTTTTGCCTTGTAATTTTTAGTTGAATTCATTGAGAAACAAAATCAAGTGTGAATCCAAAGATTATTTCAAACCATTTATTATTTAACAGTGATGGTTCAATATAGTACCTCTTGCTTAGAAAAAAATTTTTGGCACTGTACTAAAAAAGTATCTCTTCAAAGAAGAAACTGTTAAAAAGGAAAGAGAAACTTGGATGGGAGAAAGGAGAAATGAAGGAAAAGAAAAAATACAAGATAATGAAGATAACTACACTACTAGGTTCTCTTAGATCATTGTAAAGAAAGGCTTGTGCTAATATAATTTGGGCGATTTTTCATGCCTAGATGCTGTAATCTGAGTAATTGCTTTGAAGATAACAATACACAATGTATTAACTATTGTTACTCTCCTATTACTTTCTCTTGAAATTTTGGGTTTTTTCTTTAAAATTGAAAAAAAAAAGAAATTGTAATATAACTGTATGATTCCTAAACTATCAAATTGGTTTGTGTTAGAGAAATTCAGGATCTTCTAATTCCTTTTCTGACAAAATTCACAGAACTGATATTGATGTCCACAAAAGCAAATGAAGTCACTACTGATACCTCTAGTTCAATAACAAACAATCAATTCTCAAGTAAATAATACAAAGAATAAATACAATCTTCAAATACTTTACATTTTACAAACTTTGTCAAATTTTCCATCAAGACTTTTGCTGCTCTTTCTCTGTATATATATTTTTAAACTGCAAATACATATATTGTAAACTATGATACATCTTACCTGATTGCACATCAAGTTGTACTGAATTTGTGTTTCTTCAGCTTCACTGAAGATTGTTCTTACCTCAGATTGTTCCATGAAGAGTCGAATTCTTCAGTCGCTTCAAATTCAGCACTAATCTTTTAATGAAAAGCAAAGTGTCAAAATCAGTAACATTTGTCAGTTTGTTAAAAGCCAAAGAAAACACTCCAAATGGCATCTAATTGACTCTTAGCTTTAACTAACAGCTTTAACTCTTCAAGGATCATTTCTTAACAGAGAATTAGGAGTTTTAGGCAAATTTGTTTTCTGGACACCTTCAGGGTGTTGCAATCAAATGCAATTTAATGAACTCATTCTTGGTAAAGGCTTTCCTTGTTTGACTAATAAGTCACTTGGAAATTTAATGTGATTGCAGGTTGTTTTTATTTTTTAAAAAACTATTGTTTCGATGAGATGTACCATATAAATTTTCAAATTTTTCAATTGCTTCCTGTGACTTCAAAGTATTATCACAAATGCTTAGGCTGGTAGTATCCACATACATTATATTCCTCTGTCAATGACTCTATATCACTGCACGATCATGTCAACTTCAACCATCTCATTGGATAACAATCCACACTCTGCTGCCTTCAAATGTGATATCTGAAGCTCACTTTTTTTTATTTTGGAATGATGTGTGTATATGGTAGTAAAAATGAATAAGTGGTATACTACAAAGATATATATGAAATTCAAAACACAAATAATAACTGAATTATTGTGATTTAATTGCCCTAAGCAGCAGATTAAAGTATCACTAATGCACAAACTATCACACCTGCTCAACTTTTCCATTTTACACGGAAGCAGTCAAATATGTAAATGAATGAGTGTCACTGTGCTCCAGTAAACCTTTATTTCTGGGTACTGACATTTGAATTTCATTTAATTTTTACATGCAAACAAATATTTTGATTTTTATAACTCTTAAAATGTAAAAAAAAAAAAAACCACAGAAAAAACATTTTTTGCTCATGGACAATATACACACTGGTAAAATGTTGGGTTTGGCCCTTTCACTGTAGTTTTTCAATACCCAGGTAAGAGTGTGAACTCTGACTCTAAATTGCCTGATCTTTAACAGCTCTGCCTGTGATATTGGGAAGGCTGATTAGGAGCTCCAGTGCCTTAGCTTCTTTTTTATAAAATGAGGACAATCATAGCATATACATCAGCTTGGTGGAGAGGATTCAGTGAGATCATATATGTCAATCACTAAAGAGATATGTGGGGCACATGATAATTTCTACAGACACGCTAGCTGTTATGACGGTATTAGTGTCCCTGGCAGTGGTGTTGGTGATGACAACGATAATAGAAGTTATGGCATGGCAGAGGAAAATGAAGAAAGATTAGGTTGCTGATTTAAGTAGGAATCAAATCTTGAAAGGTCCTCTATGTTGAACTATTTGAACAGTTTTGTGAATTATGTGAGTGAATTTAAGAGTTTTCAGCACAAGGAAACCATCAGATCCATATTTTGGAATATCACTTTGTCAATGGTGTTGAGAATGGGTTACAAGGGGACATGCCCTGTAACATGCAAACCAGTCAAAAGACTTGAAATAGAGTAGAAGCACAAGGAAAGCCACTTCATAAACCTCAGAAATTGAAGTGTTAAAATGAGTACATAGAAGAGCCATTAAGGGGAGCTGACAGCTTACAGGAAAATCACTGCTGCTCTGGGCCACAGCTACTCCTATAAATCTGCAGCCAGAGCTTATTTAGCTTTAAAGTGGCTCCTTGCCAAGATGAGAGTATCTGGAGATAGGGCTCTGCTGCCTGGGTCATTAACTTGTCTCTGTAGATCTGACCCTATCTCTTCACCCAAGTTTTCCCTCCAAGACCAGGATAGTCCACTAGGAGCTTCAGTCAGCTGTGCTCCCTGAACACCAGACTGTCTCATTAACGGCTCTTAATGAGGTCACGACCACTGACTCATTAGTAGATTGATTAGTCCGCAGCCCAGGGAGCAAAAGTCACTGAGGACTGAAGTCAGTAACGACACAACTCAGACCAAGTGTGTGGCACTGGAACGAGAAAGAATGAACTCCTCTTAACAGGGACCCGCAGGCTTTCACTGTGAAGTCTTTGTGGTCTCCTCCAGCTCTGAGACCATGGTGCTGGAAACAGAGATCTGGAGGGAGCAGGCCCTTGGGGCAGGGAGTGAAAACAGAGCAAGTGATGAGGCTTACACTGGCTCCTGATCAATAGAGAGTTTTGAGGAAATCAAATGTTCTTCAGGTTTTCTTGTATGCTAGAGCAAATGGAGTATTGCTCCTCAAACATTTTATCACTGTACTGTCCATAACCATGGATTTCTTCCTATTCTCTGTAGAGCCAGATGCAGAGTCTTTGTGTCATTTTATAAATTTTTCAGATGATACTTGCTCTGAAGTTTCAGCATTGGCACACTTCTTCCGTCCTTCCTGTGTAATATCTCTTAGACATCCCATCTTTTCCCAAGGTTTCAAATGATCACCCCTGTGGAGATGAACCTTGGAAATTGATTGTGGTCTTCCACCAGGATTAGGGCAAGATCCATGCAATTGGTCTCACTGTTGCCAATCACGTGCAGTCATACACTTCATAAAAGTCCACCCTCTTTATCCTCCCCACAGTGCTTTCCAAATGTACATGCTGCAGTCTGTTGTTAAGCTTAAAACCTTTATGATTTGCCTTTTTCTTTTCAATTTAAACTAATGTTTTTAGCATAACATACACACCTCTTTATAGTTCAGTTCTAGCTTCTTCCAACTTTACATCTTACCAAGTCCCAGCCATGTATTTGAATTAATATTCAGCTATTGTCATAGTATTTTCCTCCCACACCATGCATTTGTAGGTAGTCTTTTTTATTCCCATAAAAAATGGAATCTAGAAAATTACTTTCAATCTTATATGTTCTATTAACCAAATGTGCAAGTTTCACAAATTATTCTAAGTTTCTATCCTTCCCTTGTTTCTTCTGTGAATAGTGGGATAAGGTTTGTGGAGCTAATATAAAGGTGAAAGAAGAATAATAAAACCTATCATGAAAGTGTTGAAAAGCCAGTGTTTGGCACACACTAGTAGGTTCTCAATAAATGACTAAATGAATATAAAATTCCCAAAATGTGTCTCTGGCCCTGACATCACTCTGAAATATGAATTCCACATTTCCTACTGTCTCCAAGACATTTCCACTCAGGATTTAGGGCTTATGGAAGCAACCACAAACTCCCAGACAATTATTATCCCAGTACTGATTTCCCAGTTTGTACTCATTTACATTCCCACAGTACTGTACCAAGGTTACTTCTTCACCACAGCCTTGCATACTCTACTGAGTGAGTCATTTGCCACACAGAAGCTTTCTAGTCTGATGCAATCCCATTTGTTGATTCTCATTGTTATTGCTTGTGCAACTGAGGTTTGGTTCAGAAAAAAAAATCTGAGAGTTAAAATTAAATCAAAATTTATAGTCAAAAACTTCAAGCAGTATACAATTATATGCAATAAAAACAAATCTCCCTGTCAATATTGAACCCTGTGTTCTCACATTGTTTTGTGCAGAGGCAACAGCTATTATTGATTTCTTATATGTATCTTGCCACAAATTTTCTAATAATGAATTTTACTATGTTTTATAATTTTCTTTTAAATATATACATTTTTATGTTTTGTGTTTTGCACATAAGATTTCTTCA
Source organism: Chinchilla lanigera (assembly GCF_000276665.1). Lineage (NCBI taxonomy): Eukaryota > Metazoa > Chordata > Mammalia > Rodentia > Chinchillidae > Chinchilla > Chinchilla lanigera. The sequence continues at coordinate 22,772,737 of NW_004955414.1, forward strand.
TCTTGGTTTTACTAAAATAAATTTTTACAAAATTTTAGAAGAGGTTGAGTTTTAAAGAAACTCTGCCATGATAGTACAATTCCTCACCTACCACTCCCCCTATTATGGACACCTCAGTTTAGTATGATACATTTGTCATCACTAATGAACCAATACTGATACATTATTTGACAAAATTGCTGAGCATTACATGCCAGAAAGTTCCACAGCTGGGATTAAATTTAGGTCACTCTGACTTCAAACTTTTAAGATTTTTTTTTCTCCCAACAATACTACTTCCCCTCACCTAGAGTTTAGTTTTCCTTTCTAGAATTTTGTCCTACTAGCATCTGAAATTCATCATGGCCTCACAGAACAATACAATAAGAAAAGTCAGGTCCCCAAGAGGAAGGGAAGAAAGAGGAACTTAGGTCAACCCAACAATACCTGGGGAAAATATAGGCTCCCATCCTTCAGCTAGCCCTGAGGGGGAAAAGAGGCACAGCTGGGAATAATTCTTCTAAAGTCAGGACTGGGAGCATGGTCAAGCCACAGAGTGGGCTCTCTCATCTGCCACAGGCAGCTAGAACATTAATAGACCTGCTAGTGAAGGAATTCTGATTTCTGAAACAGAGCTAGTGCTGTTGGATCATTAAAGGACACGCACAAAGCATGACTATCAGGGAGAGCTGATGAAGGAAGAGGTCCCTTGTCAACAGGTAAGTCTCTTTGCCAAGACACAAATCAACAAGCGGACTGTGTACACATTTAGTTGTTGAACTGGACAAGGTTTGGGCAGGTTTGGCAGGATACATAATTCTATTCCTCTCTCCATAGCAGGAAGTTCTCATGAATTCCTTTCATCCTTGACCTCACTTTACCCTTTCTATGTCATGAGTGACATCTGAGGCCACAAAAAAGATGGTATTAGGCCTTTTCCAACTCCCTCTTCAAGTTTTCTGGGTCAGGCAGCTTCCAGGACTTAGAGTCTATATAGTGCATAGGAACATCCTTTGAATCTTTATTTTACTCTGATTAACTCAGGAAAATCTTGCCTAAGTACAGCATTGCTGAGGTACAGGACATCAAAGCACACCACTTCTTAAAGATAGTTAGGTGGTTATAAAAGTTTTAGAAGAGCAGGCTTTTGTTCCTGGGATGCTCAAGAAATGAATAGCAAAATGGTGTTCCTAAAGAAGTTCTGGGGGTACTACCAAGGACCTTCTTGGTTGGCCATGGAGCACCAGCTTCAACAATCCCTCCTTTGGCAGGAAGGACACCAGTTCTTCCTCACAAGTAGTTATCAGAAGTTTTATGGGAAGCCCTCCCAGCCCTTTCATTTTTGCTCCTCTATCCTATTTCTTTACATCAGCTCCACACATTGCACATCTATTGTGAAATAGGGTTTCTGATGAAAGTGAAATCTAACAAAGGAGAACAGACAGTCACTGAGAAAAGTAAGAATTCTAGTGGTGAGTGGAAACTCCAGAGAGAAAGAACTTCACTGAATTCATGTAATCACTTTCCTAAGCAATTGTTCCAAGACACATATAAAAGTTTATTCTAGACAGGCATTGGGCTACTTTCTGTAAAGATGATAGAGATGTTTTATACTCTAAATAAGTATATAGAGTGAGATATAAGTTGGTAACTGCAGTGTCTAAATGATTAAAATATTTTACTCATAAGTGAAATAAATCAGACACGCACATGTAAACATGACATTGTCTCCCTAGTGTAAGAAAATGAAAGAGTAAATAAGATCCAAAAGGTACAGTAGATATTGTGAAATGGAAAGGAACCGTTCAAAAGGAAAGAACTTGGATGAGGGAAAGGAGAAAGAAAAGAAGGGAAAATATGTATACATACAAGATAGCTAAGAAAATTGTACTGCTGGCTGGGGATATGGCTCAGTGGTGCAGTGCCTGCCTAGCAAGTACAAGGTCATGAGTTTGATTCTCAGCTATCAAAAAAAAAAAAAAAGAGAGAGAGAAAAGAAAATTGTACTGCTAATTTCTAGTGGTTCATTGAAAGGAGCAGTTAGTGTTTATATTGTTTGATAAATTTTGCATGTCTATATCTTGTAATCTGGTCAACTACTTTGAAGAAAACAACATGCGATATAATAACCATTGTTAATTTCCTATCATTTTATTTCGAAATTCTGTATCACTGTATTGGTTTTTTATTCTCTTTAAAATAAAAAAGTATATATGAAAATAGAAAATGACCGATACTTTCTGGAAGCCTTACATATCAGCTAAGTTAAGTATCAGAAGATGTCAGATAGGCGGAAGTGGGGTGTGTGGAGGCGGAAGTGCTGCCACACACAGAGATGCAGAAGCACAATATCAACCAACATGCTCTCTGTACAGCAAGAAACTCAACATTGCCAGAGAGAGAGGGTAGACAATGTAGAAGACCAAAGACGACACTTAGATGCCATTTTTTACTATCATTAGGGTACTTGTTCGGAACATAAGTCTTAAAATTATAATTATAAAGTTCTCAGTTGTGAAAGTTCATATCAGCTCTACATTTTACTTTATTCATCTCTGATATGGAAAGCACAATGATATCATTTAAGTCAAGGTGTAAGAAAAAAAATTTATGAGTGCAAATCACAAGGCATAAATCCACTACATACTCGGTAAATTTTGCCTACTTTATGATGATCATGATTTTCATTTTCATGTTTTTATTACTACATAGCAAATAGAGCTCACTGTAGAAAATAAATCCAGAAAAATAACAATAAAGTTAACACCTTCCTTCTTTTTACCATTTTAATCAAAACACTTTTAAATTTCACATATATCCTTTAGTCTTTTATGTAGCATACATTTTAAAAATTGGAAATGTCTCATTGTTTGCACTCTTGTGCTTTTATTTTTAATTAAACATTATATAAATAGCATTAAATGTTCCTCAAAAATTACTAAATTTAGAATATTTTCTTAAATACTGACTTTGTAATTGAATCATTCATTCAGCTACACAGATGATTATTTTCAATTTATCGCTATCCTGGTCAGCTGTTAAATTTATACCCCAAATCATTGCCTCCATCTCTTCTGCCAGAAGAGACTCCTCAGTTAAATGTGGAAACATTAAAAGATCTTCATGCTGTTGTAGCAAACTGACTTTCAAAGAAATTGTGTTAATTAGTGCAGTCTTAAAAAAATAAGATTTTGGCTACTGTACATCACTGACTAGCATTTAGTATTTTATTCTTCAATATTTCAAATTTGGTGAAGAAATTTAATCTGTTTATTTAATTTTTAATTTTATTACTAACAAAATTAAAATTATTTAAATGGCTTATGATATAAAAAGAGTGAAACACTGTTGATTGTTGCCATTATTGGAGATATTTTCTGCATGTTATCACTTATCTTTCCTTGTCATTTTGTGTTATTAGTTTATTCTTAAATGTCAATTTTCTTCTAAATAAAAAGCAATATATTTTAATGTGCACAATATAAAAAATATAAAATGTAAATAATCAATCTAAAACAATTGGAATTGCAGCTCTAAAATACCAGCAAATAAATAGAATCAAGCCTTTCTATGTGGTTACATATATAAAATAAATGTGGATGAATAATTATAGTATTTATATATGTATATGTCTTCATATAATGAATTACATTCAATATATTACTTCATATTCTATCAATTTACAGATCATAAAGGATATTATCTTATGATGGTTAATATTCTTTAATATATGTTTAAATTACTGTGATTCTATATTAGTACAAATGTAACATTCGATTTAACTAGCCTGGTATTTTTATATATTTACATTGTATTATTATTTACCCATTACAATAATTTTATTATACATAAACCTGAGAGGAGCACTATCTTTAATGACATACTTTAAAATCTTACATGTGGAATTATTTGTCCAGTCTCTGATACATACTATGAAATCTCCTGTTATTTGGACTCACAGTTTTTTTAATGTTAACATTATTTGACTTTTACTCAAAATAAGCATTGTCATATTTTAAAATTTAGAATGAATGTAACTTCTTTATTAAAAATTTGCATTTGTTTTCTGATGGCTTTAAACTTTTTCATGTTTTTAGTCATTTGTTTTTTAAACCTATGAATTGAATGATTGAATGATTACAAATTTACCTAATTTCCTCTTGGGTAATTTGTAAGTCTCTCTTATCATTAATTTGTATGTATTGTCTCCATTTGTAATTTATACTTTTATTTGTAGGGTTTTTTATGGTTAAATCTTCTTAATTTTTCATGGTGAAATTAATCTTTCATTGTGTGGATTCTGATTTAGAATGCATGCTAAGAAAAATCTTCCAAATGCTGAAGCAAATAGTAGTAAATAATATTAAAATATTTGAATAAAATAATGTCCATTCAAATTCAACTGCATCTCATTTTATATTTCAATAATCATTCATATTGATTATATTTTACTGTATTGTTTGAGGTGAGAATGCAACATATGTTTTTCCCACATTTTGCTAAGGAGCTGCTCATAAAATGCCTCTTAAATACACATTGCTCCTGAGTGTCACCTTGTGTTAATTATCTCCCTATCACAATACTGCAATACACGTGCAAACTGTGAAATATTTTAACTCTATGAGTGAATACAATAAAATACTATAAAGTGGTATAAAATGTTTCCCTATCTGATTATGCATGTACTTTTTGCTTTATTTTTTCTTAATGATTTTGGAATTATTTTAAATGTATTTATTAGTTTGTTCATAATTTTGTATGAAACTCGATTTGTTCTACAGCCGGGCGTGGTGGCGCACGCCCATAACCCCGGCACTAGGAAGGCTGAAGCAGTAGGATCATTGCAAGCTCGAGACCAGCCTGGGCTACAAAGTGAGCTCAAGGCCAGCCTGAATTCGGTTCCTGGTACCGGAGAAAAAAAAAAAAAAAAAAAAAAAAAAAAAAAGATCAATTTGTTCTAGACATTTTTGAACTTAAAAGTGCACTATAATTCACAAGATGTCTATTTTGACAACTTTTTCTAAAATATTTGTATTTTATTGATACAGTGCAACTTTTTCTAGCTAGATTTTATGAATATAAAAATGTCATAAATATTGCCCTTTTGAAATTAACTCTAGCATAATATATTATTGAGATATAGATTTGGATTGACATTAGTAGAACTGAATTCTATTTCAGATTTTTGCCTCCATACTAACAAGTAAGATTGATTGCATGTATCATATTTGTAAATTCTGAAAGACAACAGTTGTCATTATGATTACAGAACAAGCATTGTTCTCTTCTATCTGGACTGAATCTCTCTATTCTTTGAATATCAGATTTTATTTTGATTCTAAAGTTTGGATGAAAGTTCTCCTACTTATATTTTATATATTTAATTCAACATTGAATCATTTATTTTACCAGACAATAGTTACATCATAATTTTTTAAAGTATTTATATGTTAAACCAATTATGATAGAAGTATCCAGAGCACTACTTTCTACTTATAAAAGTGTACTTCTGTTCTGAAGTTATTACCCGTTTCTTGGTATTAATATTTTTGTGTGTTCTCTACATTTTTTATTGAACTTCTTTGCATTAGTTATTTTTAAAGAGCAAAATATTGAATTTATTTACTAGTTTAACAATTTTAGAATTGTTTAATATTTTTAATTCCATTGCTTTTGTACTTCTGTACCTATCTCATTTCAAACTTGATTTGGGAACCATATTAATATATTATCACTATTTATCATGTTATAATAATAATAAATGTCTAAAGGAGCCTGATCTGTGTGTTGTAGACATAAATCTACTGTGTCCTCTCAGTTAATATTGCATAAGACAAATCTGTTGCTCTCTTTTGTGGTGTTATCTTTAATTTAAATAAAATTGTAAATGTTTGTTATAAAATATATACTAGTTGAAGAAGTTTTAAGGAATAAGTAAATATATTATAACATTTTAAATATATTTATTTTGTTATTAGAATAATACAATAATTTCCCTCTAAAATATCTTGATACAAAAGAAGGTATCAACACTAATATATTAAAAATGTTTTATTTTTAATCTTTTTTATTTAATACTTTGTTACACATTAACTTGAAGATCTGGTTCTGAATGCAGTATATCTCTATATATGTTTAAAATTATAAAAGTTTTTAATCATAATGAGAATCAGTAATTTTGTTGGCTGTAAAGAAACTTAATAGGCAGAGAGATACAAATGGTTGAAGATCATTATTGGTTGGGCTTGTGTTGTCACTGATTCTGCAGTTCTGACAAAGAAACATCCAAAGGTCTTGAAATTTTCAATTTTCATAAAATAACTTTTCTTATAAATTCATCAGAAGACATTGTCTTTTTATGTTTTTATTATTATTGCCATTTTAAAAACATTTTATTTATTCAAAGCTTATTGTGGCACTGAACTGATTATATTTTTCAAATTTATTAGGAAATTCACTTGATGATCTTACATGAGTAAATGAGAAAGTATGATGGAAGATACGATCATTTCTGTCAATTAAATGATACAGTGAGGGAAATATTTCCAAACATTCAATTGCCCTCCGTAACAGAGGTTTATTTTCAAAAGCTAATTGTTTTGCCCCTTATTAAAATATTGCTGGGTGTGGTGGCACATGCCTGTAATTCCAGACTTGGGAGGCTGAGGCGGGAGGTTTGTTGTGAGTTTGAGACCAGCCTGGGCTACAAAGTGAACTCAAGGCCAGCCTGAACTGCATAGCAAGAACTTGTCTCCAAAAAACAAAATAATAATAATAATAATAATAATAATAATAATAATAACAATAAATTTTAAAAATAAAATATCTGTACTTTCAAAGAATGGTTTTGAATTTGAGTTTTTCTATATTTTAAACTTCTTATGAAACAATTGTACATTTGCATGCAGATATAGAAAATAATACATAGACATCCTATGTATGCTTTACCTAAAGTTAACATCATTAAAAACTGTAGGACAGTGTCACAGTCCAAATACTGACAGTACTGCAATCAAGATGTGCAATCAAGATGTGCAATCATATTCCATTACTCTGAAAATCCCTCATGGTGGATATCCATAGGCACACCCATTTCCCTTCTATCCTCACGTTCCTGCATAACTACTGGCAACCTCTCTGGTTTCCTTTTCTGTAATTTTGTTATTTTTAAAATGTCATATAAATGGAATGATATAATATGTGCCTTTTTATTCAGCATAATTCTCTGAAAATGTCTATAGGTTGTTAGGTGGAATCAACAGTTTGTCCTTTTTTACTGCTGAAAAAGTGTACTAAGTTATAGAAGTACTACTGTAAATTTAATTGATCATTTATCCATTGACAGACATCTGAATTATTATCAGTTTGGAATTTTTATGACTACAATAGCTACAAATACAATTTTTTTTTTGGGGGGGGGTACTGGGAATCAAACTCAGGACCTCATGCTTACCAGGCAGATGCTGTGTCACTGAGCTGTATCTCTGGCCCAATACACGTTTCTGTTTCAGTGTAAATCTTCTTTCTCTAAGATAAATATCCTGAAGTACTTATTGAGTTGTATGGCATTTTCATATTTTGCTGTTTTACAGAACTGCTTAACTGTCCCAGAGTGGCTGTACAACTTACATTTATACCTGCAATGTCTGAGCAATTTAATTAATCCAGTCAGCAGCAGCACTTGGTGCTGTGACTAATTTCTTCTACCTAATCTAATATGTGTATATTGATGTATCCTTGCAATCTTAAATAACATTTATATATGAGCCCAGTGTGGTGATACATGCCTGTAATACCATCACTCTAGGAAGCTGAGTAAGAAGATGTCCAATTAGAGCCCAGCCTCTGTCA
>NW_004955414.1:22784871-22786908 GCF_000276665.1 Chinchilla lanigera
TAGATGCAGAAAAAGCTTTCGACAAGGTCCAACATGCATTTATGATAAAAACTCTACAGAAAATAGGAATAGATGGTTTTACCTCAACCTGATCAAAGCCATCTATGACAATCCAACAGCCAGCATCACTCTAAATGGGCAAAAACTGAAAGCTTTTACTTTAAAACCAATTATTATTTTTTAAAAATTGTATTTTATTTTTGTAATTTGAGTTTGAAACTGTAGACACTGTGTGCTTTGAAGAAATATTAGATCATGTTTGATCTAATATTTTGTAAAAATGATTGTATTTCCCTTTCAGATGCTTCGAATGCTAGCACAACCTTGACATACAAATTATTCATCAGGATCTGACTACTATTTGTCCCCTCTCCAGTAACTTTCTATTACCCATGCTGCTTCAAAAGAACTTGTTAGTGACCACTAATAGCAATAAGGAGATACTGCCTGGTCTTCTTGATACCAGGCACAGAGCTCTTGATCCCTCCCTTAATTCCTCATCATACTAATTAGTCTCACAACATCAGAATGATCTTTCCCCATGACTTACATATGAAAGCACCATTTTGTAATTTGAAGATTAGAGTGAATTTCTTGATAGGTAGATAATAGACCAAATTCCTTAGCATAGAAAGAAAAGTATATGGATGCAAAATCTGCAGAACTTTGACCACATGCTTGTGTGTTTTTTACTTTGTGTTAATGTCTTTACTGCTCCTAATATATTATTTTTTATGGTAGCTCCTTAGCTATGTAGAATTTTTCCTTTATCCCAGTCTCTTGGACAATTTATTATCTACTACAGAATGTCTTTTTTTTTCCATTAGAATTCAGTATTCTACATTAAAAAATAAGAAAAGATTTCAATAACTTTAAAAATTAAAAAGTATAATAGAGCTTTGGGATGCAGCTGAGTTTAAACAACCTCCTGAATGTCTTAACATTAATGATATTGGTTAACTTGGTTATCTGTCCTCGTAACTTTACTGTGATTTTGTAAAAATCCCCATAACTGCTTTGGGCAACAAGGCTAAATCCTCCAAGAAACCATAGTATACTAGATCAGATGGTGTTTGGAATCTAATGCATGTGGTTTGCATTCAAGATCTCCTACTTACCTACTGTTCTTTAATTTCTCTGACATCAGAATCTTCACAGAAAGAATAGAAATGTAAGAGAATAAAGATGCAAAGGAAAATGCTGAAAAAATGATTCACTCATCAAAAAAGTGCTAAAGGAAGAACCCTAATTACCCATAGTGTGCATGTAACCATTTTCTCCTAAAGAGGAGCCAGCGCTCCTATATTTTTAATTTTTTGTCAAAGAAAGAAAGAAATGCTTTAGAATTGTCAAATATGTAAACAAATGTTATAAAGTTGCAGGTAAGAAATGGAGAGAAAGAACAAAGATATGCAAGCAAACTGTTTTCAATATGTGTTAGCCACTTAATCACCTCTCAAATTTTACACAGGCAAGGAAGATTCTTCAAGACTGCAAGAATCACTACATAACTTATTTTGCATTATAATTGTATATATGTAATTTCTAGAGTTTTTGGAAAAAGCACTTTTGTGTTTTCTAATGAGATCATTAACATTAGCCATGCTTCTCAAAAATTTAGATGTTCTCAGGAACATCACTGTGTTTCAGTATGTGTCCTTTCACATCCCCTTCAGAGACTCATGATGTTGGCTTGGCAACACTCTCTGATAGGTTATTCTGAAATTCAAGATCCTAACCTTGTCTAATTCTCTAACAGTAAGAAGAAACCTGCAAAACATATTCAGAATTGATTATTCCAGTGAAGAATTTCTTTCCATGACTATTTGGATGATTTGTACCTATGGCTGGAGGAAATAGGACAAGGATAAGTGAGTTTATCCTCATGAGCTTCTCCGCCCTACCTACTGAGATACAGTCCTTGCTCTTCCTGGTGTTTCTCATCATCTACCTGGTCACCCTCATGGGAAACAGCCTCATCATTCTGGTTACCTTGGCCGACCCCATGCTGCACAGTCCCATGTACTTCTTCCTCAG
>NW_004955414.1:22787409-22813046 GCF_000276665.1 Chinchilla lanigera
CATTGCTGCTGCCATCCTCAAGATTCCATCAGCTAAAGGGAAGCACAAGGCCTTCTCCACCTGCTCTTCTCATCTCCTTGTTGTCTCCCTTTTCTATGTATCTTTAAGCCTCACATATTTTCGGCCCAAATCAGATAATTCTCCTGAGAACAAGAAATTACTATCATTGTCCTACACTGTCGTGACTCCCATGTTGAATCCCATCATCTACAGCCTGAGGAATAATGAAGTGAAGAATGCCCTCAGCCGGACCTTTCACAAGGCCCTTGCCCTCAGAATCTGTATCCTATAAACATTAAAAAGTGTATCTAAAATTTATAATGAAGAACAATCAGTCTCATATTTGACGCTGCTCTATGCCTGCTTTTACCAGTCTATTGAGTGAAGCTCAGCAGCTGAAATGGCTTTTAGAAAGCTACGTAAAGAGGAAATAAGACAGAAGGTTTTTAGATCTATTTAGATCTATCAGCTTCAAAAACTTCTCCCTGCCATCATAGACTTATGATCTTTTTCTTATGAGTTCAGTTGGTGTTTCAATGCTTCTGTGATAAAGTATTTCCAGATATTTATATTCCTGTGTAACATACATTTTGGACAGCATGAAACTTCTATTAATTCTAACACGGAGACATACACACTGGAAGAGGGCAAAATCCATCAACAATCATCTTGTTGGGCTGGGGATTTAGTTCAGCAGCAAAGCGCCTGCCTGGCAAGTGCAAGGTCGTGAGTTCGGTTCCCAGTACCAGAGAAAAACCAAGAAAAACAAACAAAAAAACAAAAAAACAAAAACAATCATCTTGTTACTTTCTCCTTCTTGAACCAAATCTGACCACTTATCAAATAAAAAATTATTTTTATCCCTCCAACTGCATAACTCTCCAGACTGCCTCATTTCTCTTCTCATTCCCTTGATACAGTGCTAGTTCTCTTAAGCTTATTGATCTGCAATATGTATACAGGAATGTGGATCTGTAACCCTCATGTATGTCTTTATCATCTCAATAGTCATGTTCTTCCTTACTAAATTTTTCCCAAGAAAAATGATCTGTGCTTCTATGAGCTCTCTATTCCTTATTTAGGTTCTTATGCTTTGTTAAAGTGATATACATTTCAGCCAGGTGTGGTGGCACATGTGTGTAATCCCAGCACTTGGGAAGCTGGGGTGGGAGGATCATTGCAAGTTCAAGGCCAGCCTGCGTTACATAAGTGAGTTCAAGGCCAGCCTGAACTGCATAGCGAGACCCTGTCTCAAAAAGACAAAAAATATATATACCTTTCAGTGATAGTACTGTTTTTATCAAAACTAGGAGGTCTTAGCTGACTCCACAAAAAGATTTCTTTCTTTTGATAACTTCATAGTATTGTATTTTGTGGACATGTTGTAATTAATTTAATCCATAGTTTACTATTAAACATAATACTATACAGAATAGCTTTATGTATATGCCTTTTTGTATTTTTCTAGGGTATCTGACAGATGGAAATTTAAGACCTGGATGTCTTGGGCAAAAGCTAACTACAGTATTTACAAATTCCCTTTCAAAGTGATTGTATCATTTTAAACTGCCACCAGCAATTTATGTGTGATTCTTTTTTGATAGCCTAATTAATGATATTTGTCATGAAATATTTGGAATTTTACTTATTTAGTAGTTTTTAATATCAAGGAAATTTTAATCTGATGAACTAAATTTTGAAGAGTAACAAAGATATATGAGACTAAGTGAGAAAAAAGGCAGGCATTTCATTCAGTCTTCTGAGTTCATAGTTCAGATAATTAACAGACATGATAATATTGGCATTCTATTTCTTTGTTTCCTATTTGCATTTTTTTATTTTAAAAATTAAAAAACTAACAAAACAACAATGAAGACAAAATCAAAATAACACAAAATCAACAAAAACAATACATGACAAACAAAATGATAGAAAATGACAATGATTGGTACATTACATACTGTTATCTTCAACAAAGTTCCTCAGTCCACCAGACATAAGAATGTAAGATTGAGCAAACAATCAAAGACAATAACAAGTAAAAAAAAAATTGGAAATGCTCCAGAGCTTCACCATACAAGATGGTAGGAGTTTAACAATGGTTCTTACACTGCGTGTTCTTATACTTTCTATTTTTATCTCTTCAAAGGCACATTTACTTTTTACCAAATGCACCCCATCTTTCAAAGATTTCTCATGCAGCGTACAATACTCTCTGTCCTATGTATTCACTCCAAGTTTAACAACAGATAACTAAAACTTTATACAAACATTTGTGTATTTATTTTTACATGTTCATCTTCCACCAAAGTATCTGTAACTCTTTGCACACGAGAACAGCACAGTGTTTGTTTCTGTTTTAATGTGACATAAGTAGTTCTTAAAATCTTATGTAATGGAAAACTCTCTATTAAGAATATTATGAGGAGCCAGGTGTGGTGGCACACACCTGTAATCCCAGCGCTTGGGAGGCTGAGGCAGGAGGATCGTTGCAAGTTCAAGACCAGCCTGGGCTACAAAGTGAGCTCAAGGCCAGCCTGAACTGCGTAGGGAGACCCTGTCTCAAAAAGATAGAAAAAAAGAATATTATGAGGAAATATGGTTGGAGGTAGGGTCAGACTCAAAATATATGCAACTTCAAAGCCAGAACATTACCATAAACAACAGTTAGTAGCTGTTATAATTTAGAACTAAAATAGTCCCCAAGTCTCACATGTTCAGAGACAGAGCTTTTGGAAGGTGATTGGATCATGGGGCTGCTATACTCATAAGGGGGTTATCTACTGCTGAGTTCATAACTAAGTGTGCTCTTAGGAGCTGATACCTGGACGGAAAAGGTAAGTCACTGGGGGAGTGACCTGAAAGGGTGCATGAGTGTATCTCCCTCCCTAGTTCCTTCCTTTTCTCTCTGCTTCCTGGCTGCCATGAGATGGGCAGCCCTGTCTTCTACCCTACCTACCAACATGGTCTGAAACCATAAGCCAAAAATAAATCTCTCCTCCTTTAAGTTGTAGATGTCAAGTACTTTGTCCCAGCAATAAAAAAGGGACTAAGACAGAAACTGGCCCTAGGTATGGGGTTGTCACTGTGATTCTACCTAACCTTTGAAACTAGTTTGCACAAGAAGGTTGAAAAGATTTTAAAATGCTGGCTAGAGAATCTCTAAATGCTGTAAGCTGAGATTGATGGGAGATTCTAATCAGAGCTCAGAAGACCAGAATATTGATAGAAATGCAGACAGCAAACACCAGGATCAGGAGATTTCAGTTAGGAAAAAAAGATTCATCGGCAATTGGACAGAAGACTATGTATGCTATTCTCTGACAGAAAATTTGTTTCATTGTGCTCATATCCCAAAACTTTTTAAGAGACTGAGATTAGGGGCTGCAGATTAATTAGTCTGGTGAAGAAAGTTTCAAGACAGCCCAAGGTTCAGGCTATGAGATGAGTACTGCTGACTGCTTTTAGCCAGATTTAAAATGAGAATCAAGACCAAAAATAAAAGCTAAATAATACTTAAAATTTCCCTAATAGTCAGAAAGGAAATGCCTGGAAAGTTGGGACAAAGAAGAGCATGGTTGCTAAAAAGATTAACAATTTTAAAAAGCCAAGTACTTTTCATTAGGACAATAAGAAAAATGGTTTAAACCCACCTCAGGGATCAGAAAGACCTCATCTTTCACAGGCTCAATTGTACAAAACTGTAAAGCTTTCATTTAAGGGAAAAACCCCCTACTTCTAGTGCTCAAAAAGGACCACATAGGGAACTTGTTTCATAACATTCTTTCAAATGGGCAGAAACACTGCAGCCATGAATACTGAAAAAAATAATCACTGGAATTTTAAATGTAGAATACAGTTTAATAGTATGCTATCCAAATTCAATACTTACTCAGAAGAGTGAGTTGCTGATACAGCTATTTTTTCTGGCTCTTTCCATGCGTAATTTTTTTATACTGGGGATTGAACTCAGGAAGCACGTGGACCCACATTCCAGCCCTTTTTATTGTTTGATTTTGAAAAAGTCTTTATGAAGTTACCCAGGCTGGCATGAACCTTGTACCTCAGCTTCTGAGTAGCTGATATTACAGGTGTGTACCAATATACCTGGACCATGAGTAATTTGAATCTAACACAAATATTTAAACACATCTCTTGAGGATATGTTTAAATTAACAGAAACAACATAATTTAACACACAAGTAGAAATAAATATTTTTACTGAATCTATCATTTAAGGCATCTTTATTTGTCACAATGGACTCAGAACCACACATCACTTTGATAATTGTTTTGTTTATCCCACTTACATAGAAGCTCTCTTTGAGGATGGCTGGAACTGAGAAAGTGGCTCATAACTATTGATTTACCTCTTATAGACTTTTCTTTTGACCAAAAAAAAAAAAAAAACTATGTCCAACATTTGTAGTTGCTGTTCATAATAACCTTACTAAGTTATTATCTAAGTACCTCATGCTCATATTTTATGTCCTGGCACAGAGGAAAGAACAGTGCTATTTTTACAGCTATATCATTTTCTTTTAGTTACACTGAACATGTAATTTCACATTTTTATATGACCCTTTGATGTTTATTTTCCCTTCTTAACTTTATCTGCTGTGAAGCAAGGGGCATTTACTACTAAATCCTAATGCCTGCTACATATTAGGTCCCCAGTAAATATTTTAAGTGAATGACAGTGGATCTATACATTTGTTCTTTTGTCACTAGATCCTGAGTTACTCCTACAAATGATAGTGTGAGACTTTGATAGAGGAAGAGAATGAAAAAAAAAATGACAGGAAAATGTCAGGTAGCTCTCACTTCACCTCTGGTTGTGATCCCTATGAATCATAGGAAATAAAAGGTTGCAGCATATGTACTAGAGGAAGAAAAGGGGGCTGGGGATTTAGCTCAGCAGCACAGCGCCTGCCCGGCAAGCACAAGGTCATGAGTTCGATCCCGGTACTGGAAAAAAAAACAAAGAGGGGAAAAAAAAAAGGATTACCAAGGGAAACAATAAATAGCTACTCTTTTTAATATATAAACCCATGGGTATTACCTTTTGTGCTGAGAATGTGAAGTATTTCTGTAGAACAAAGTATAAGATGAATGTACCATTTTAAAACAGAACATTTCAAGTTATATAGATGAGAGTGAGACAAAAAAGCCATTATATTAAATATACCCTGGGGAAAATTTTAAATACATATATGCAAGCACTGTGCTAGATATCAGAAAATAATGAGCAAGTAAACTATCATTACTGCTTTCAGTAAGAAACGTGCAATCAATCTGAAGACAACACTATGCAACATAACAACCATTGGTGAATTCCTACTATCTTGTTTAGTGAAGCTCTGTATCATTTCTAATGGTTTATTATTGTTTTTTATCCTCTTTAATGGTTTGATCCATCTTGCATTCTTACATCTGGTAATCTGAGCAACTTTGTTGAAGATAATCATATGTAATATAACATCTACTGCTAATTCCTATCATATTTTTGAAACCCTGTATTATTTTTATTGTTTTTGTGTTGTTTATGTTGCTGCTATTTCGTTATAGTTTTTTTATTCTCTTTAAAATTAAAAAGAAATGTGCAACCAAGCATGTTTCAACAGCATTGTGAGAAATGTTCAGATAACCATTCCAGCCTTCCAGTGAGGCTCTTATCCTCTGGAGGAAATTTTATCCAGAGCACTGACTATACCTTAGTCTCTCCACTTCAATTATTCCAGAAGGGCTCAAATTTTGAGACTGTTAGTCAGGCTTTCCTTTCCACATTTTAACCTAGAGCTAATAACCTCCCCAACCAATTATGTTCCTTATTAATATTCTCCATGTAGTTTAGACTGAGAACTCACCCAGTGAAAATTGAAAGTGTTGGGAAATTGAAAAAATGCTGGCAACGTCTTCTAATTTCTCTAGGGGACACATCTTGGAGGGCAGATAGACAACTGAGTTTTATCTCTTTGCTCTTTTGCCTTACAACTTCAAGAAAAGTTATAGATGAGATAATAACCTTCCTCCAATTAATAGGATTGTACAACCTTTATGAATATTTGCACTCCTGGGAATTCCCCAAAATTCATGCCTTTCAGAAAGGGTATCTATAATGACCTTTGAGGGACAGGAAGCATTGAGGGAATTACTCTCTTACATTAAATACCAGGGATTGACGTAGTCCTGAGACTCAGACTGAAACCCTGTAGAGTGACTGACACAGGCCCAACCCACGGCATCTCTGCAGTGCTAATGCTGCATGGCTCAAAACTTTTTTACACTGGCTGACCCAGTTACAGCCTAGGATTTATCTGCTGTAACTGACCCACCCCTAAGATGAAACTTCTTGGAGAATATGACAAAAGCTCAAGGCAGAATCCACCAGCAATGTGGATCAAGACAGGCAAAGCCCAGAGAGTCTCTGGAATGACTGATACAGATACATCCCAGGGCTTCTCTGGAATGACTTACACAGACAAAGCCCTAATTTGAGTCCCCTGGAATCACTTATTTAGAAATAGGCCAACGCTGCTCTAGAGTGAGTGACTGACAAAGTGCAGGGCTTCTCTGGAATTTATACAGACAAGATGTCTTTGGCAAAGAGGTGAGTAAAGAATGAGAAGTTGGAATGTAAAATTAAAATGTCTCGTAAAGAGACTCACTCACCAGTGAAAATGTACCTGCAATCTCATGCAATGACTATGGACATGACAGATTAACAAACCTGGGAAAGGACAGAATCCAATAACAGTATACATACTGTGCTTTAGAATGCTCAATGTGGTTGCACCCTGTCATGTCACTGGGTATTATTATGATTATTGTTTTATAATTTTAAAACTCTATTCAAGAAATGCTATGTCAGTGTCTCACAGCTTTAAAAAAATCAATAATAATACTGACCAGAATTTTAATATTATCACACCATAATATTTGCCATTATAACTGTTATCTAAAACAATCACTCCTGTGGTTTTGTAAAGTTCTCTTAAGTATGGTATCTAGTTCTTCCTTACTGAAACAAAACACAGAATTTTCAAAGTGTTGTCCCTAAAAGGTGACTTTCTGGATACAGCAACGCAGCTGTCCAGGCAACTTTAACTAAGCTTCCCCGTCACTTTCCCCTCACCTAGGACATGTCTCTCTGTCTCTTTCTGTCTCTGTCTCTGTCTCTCTCTCTGTCTCTCTCTCTTTGTCTTTCTCGTAGAATACTCACAATCACAGTTATAAAAAGCTGTGAAAACTGAAGAAAAATATTACCTGAACTGTGCTGCATTGATAACAACCTTAGAAACCCAACTATATTCATACAGTTGTAGGAAGGTCAATTCTTCAAAATCTTCCCGTAACTTCCTCTCATAATAAGGGAAGAAATGGAAAATTAAAAACAGGAAAGAGAAGTGAAAGAAAAGCAGAACTTATGAAAGATAAAAGAAGAATAGGCCATATGGAAGGAAAGAAATATAAAGGGCAATTTAAAGAGCCATCAAGATGAATGAAGGAAAATACAAAATTACAACTGTGGGAAGGAGGCGAATGCAAAGTGCTAAGTCAGGTTTTCACACTGCATTTCTTGCATCCCTGCACCTTAGCACAATGTATAGGGGGTTATTTCGTAACACAGAGAAGTAAAGATCTAGAAGGTGAAACTCCAAGTCCCTGTCCCTCTCTAAATCTAAATCTCCATTGAATTGAAGTATTGCCATTCCCTATAACATTTGCTTTGAGCAGGGCGTGGTGGTGCATGCCTGTAATCCCACCACTCGGCTGAGGCAGGAGGATCACTATGAGTTTGAGGCCAGCCTGAGCTACATAGTGAGCTCAAGGCCAGCCTGAACTGTATAGTGAGACCTTGTCTCAATAAATAAATAAATAAATAAATAAATAAATAAATAAATAAAATTTGCTTTGAAAAGAAAGAGAGAAGGCAACCCTGTTTAGAAAGTCAGTCTCCGAGAGTGGTGGTGCACGCCTGTAATCCCAGCACTGGAGAGGCTGAGGCAGGAGGATACTTGTGAGTTCGAGACCAGTCTGGTCTACAAAGTCAACTCAAGGCCAGCCTGAACTGCACAGGGAGACTCTGCCTGAGAAATATAAAAAGCAAAACAAAAACAAAAACAAAAAAGTTAAAAGGCTACTAGTTTTATGTAAATTCTCTCAAATTTATTAAGTGATAATCTGATGCTCTTTGAAACCTTAGAGATTTGGGATCTGAGAACATTTTTCTTCTTAATTTTTGGTCACATGTTGGCCAGTGTCTAACTAAAGTCATCTTATTTCATGTTCTTAGGAAATTCTGAAGCTCAGTTATGCTTAGACTTTTCCTCTGGTTTCAGTGGCTACAGTATAGGTTTTGACTATATTTTATTGGATTGTTTTATATTTATCCAATACTGCTTTGCTAAGAGGTTTGATTTATAATATCGATGACATTATATAAACTATGTAATATCAAATATAATATTATGACAATAAGAATTGATATTTATATAGGTCTATAATTCTACTTTACTTCTCTTTCTTACTAGAGAATAATTTAAAGCATTATGAAAGGGATTTTTTACAGAAACTTAAAAATAGTGATTACTTTATTACATCAGAGATTCACTAAAAAAACATAACGTAGAATTTTCTTAATCTTGTAAGATAAATATCAGTAAACTGGAACAATGAAGTAATTCCATTAAGATAAATGCTAATTAGTGATTCTATAAAGGTATATTGTTAGTCATAGGTAGTAGGCAATGAAATAGGGATTTGATTTGGTTTGTGTTTCCATGGAGTGCTGTAGGATGGGATGCAGTTGTAAAATAATTATGAAACAAAGCCATTCTTATAATAAGGATATTTTTAGGCGCTATGATGAACACATGGAGAGAGGAGTACTTCTCCCCACTGTGGGTTTGGATGAACAAGGGCTCTGCCAAAAAACTGACATTAGAGCTCAGCTTAATGAATGAGTGTGGACATAGTTTATCTGCATCTCACTAAGGCATTTGATGAACTCTTACATGAGGTTTTGTTACCACATTAAAAAGATATGTTCCAGATTCCTTGAGTAGGACAGAGAATGGAGCAGCTCTGCATAAGGGGTGGCAGCAGTTTCCTGTTGGTTGAGCTGCAGAAATCCCTGGACAAGTTAAGAGGAAGAAGAACTCAGGGAATAATAAAAGGTTAGTACTAGAATAACAAGAACAAACACAGCTAAAAAATAAAGAAATAGCTCTGTGTGTTAAGAGCTAGACTTTACCAACAGATTATTGAGAAAGACAAGTGTCAGCAACAAAGTGCTGGGAAACTTCAGGTTGGAACCAGAGCCCAATCAGAGAGAATTCAGAAGTAGAATTTCACCCAGGATAGAGTCACTGACCACAGGGCAGCATATGAAGTTCGTGACATTAAAGGATTTTTATGTGGTAAGAAGTGCCTGGATCAGCTAATTGAGAGACTGCTTCAATCAGCAGATGAAGAAGCCATTGTTGAACTTTTGGATGAAAACCTTAAATCAGCAAAATAAATCAGCTGATTTATTTTTTGTTATTATATAAATGGAATGGGCCTATCAAGAAACAGATCAAGACATTGAAATATCTAAGAATATTCATAAATGAAGTTATAAATATATTTTTTTTTCATGAATCAAAGTCACATTTCTTGACTTGAGGGTTTATTTTATTTTAATAAACAATGCAAATTTTAAAAAAGATATGTTCCAGATGACAGTACTTATAACTCTATTTTTAAACCCATCCCATGTCTTAAATTATTTGTGGTCACTGATGGATAAAAATACACAGTTTTACCCCAAAAATATAGCTTAAAAAATTGGCATCCGTGTATTTTGGGATGTGGCTTAAGTGATGTGCTTCAGGGTCTTGACTATCCTAAGAAACATTTCAGTTCACTATTAGAGTTTACAATTATAAAAGTCATCTACTAGAGGTTTATACAAAGTGTTATGAGAGAGCAAAAGATATAATTCCTTCATTCTGTCATAGGAGGGCAGGGAAGCTTTACCAAAAAAAAGTGATGTTTCACCTGAGATTTACAAAGTGAGAAATTATTATTAATTGTAGGGAGAGATTTCCAAGAGAAAAGAGCCATGTGCACAAATGCAAAAAGGAATAAGAGAACATATTGGGTGCAAGGAAAAGAAAGTATGGGGCATCAGGTTGATAGGGGATTTGAAGCTGGAAAAATAAGCAAAGAGTAAAGAAAAAGGCCTACTTAAGGGGTCTGCACTTCGTCTCAGGTGCAGTAGAGAGTTACTGAAAACCATTAAGTAAGCAAATGATTAATCAGAGTTACTGTTAGACCATGTACAAGCAGAGGCTAGTTTGAAGAGAGTGAACTGGAAGCAGGTGACTATAATACTCCAAGCCACAGAATATGAAAGCCAGGACTTACAAGCAGTGGTGGAGGAAATGGCAGAGGTGACACTGAATCAATATTTGAGAAGAAAAATAAACAATTTCAGAAGATACATTTTAGGGTTATATCCCAGCTCGTGATGAGTACTTCTTGATGATGCCATTGACTGAAATGGGGTAGATGTAAGGAGGATACTTGGAGTGGGGAAAGATGATTAATACAATTGATATCTCATGATTCTTTAAATCTGTGTTAATTATGCAATATTCTTTTGTGTCTAAATACCTTATGAATGGGGCTTACTATATTTACCTTACAGACCTTTCCCTAATTATTTTTCATATTTTCTTCATTATCAGTTAGTTGATTCAGTAACAATTTACTGGGTGTCTACTTTTTTAGACATTGGACTAAAAATTTAAGTAACACAATTTGTGCTCTTACAGAGCGTAACATCTAGAATACTAGATAGAAATAAATTAAAGATTACTCTAAATTTTAAAATGTTGAAATGGTGTTGCAGTCTCCAGTATTAAAATTTTCTGCCCATCTTTAGAAATTGTCCTGCTCTGCTCTTCTTCTACTAACCTCTGCTAGATACTCTACTTTGCAAATATCTATAACACAGACTAATTGTCATTCTGAAAAATTGGATGAAAATGCCACCTGATAAATAAACCTATTATTTGGAGTCATACGACCTAGAATGCATGTTCTGCTGCCAGTACTGGCTAGTTGGTTACCCTTGGAAAAATTGCTCAGTTTCTCTGTGCTTCAGATTCTTTACTTGCAAAATTCACCTAATAGTACCTGCATCATCAAGTTGTTATGAAAACTAAATAGAATAATAATGTAATAGAATAACAATAATGTAAAATAGAACAATAGGCACATTTTTAGTGCTCCATAAATGTTCATTCTTACTATTAAAATAGTTGCAGTATCAAAGATTTTATGGAAGGAGCAACACCCTGATTGAGTTTTTAAAATGAATACAAATAAGCAAAACATTAAAATGTGCCCTTTTTTGCCCTTTACCTCCCTCCTTACTTCACCCCCACCCCATTTCTTGCATCTGCCCAGGACTTCAGTCAAATATCATCTTCTTGATTAGGCTTTTTCTAAGACTATCTACATTCCAAATGCTTAGCTCACTCACTATTTTATTATTTCCCATTTATCTTATTATCATATAACATAATTATATATTCTACTAATATAATCTCTTTATAATATGTTCCC
Source organism: Chinchilla lanigera (assembly GCF_000276665.1). NCBI lineage: Eukaryota > Metazoa > Chordata > Mammalia > Rodentia > Chinchillidae > Chinchilla > Chinchilla lanigera. The sequence goes on from NW_004955414.1 coordinate 22,799,029, forward strand.
TAGAAAAATTATCCTTTTGTCTTAGTGTTGAATAGCAGGAGCTGTAGGGAATTGGAGCAATGGATTGCATAAGAAGTAGATGCTAGGTTTCCTGAGCATTTATAATATGCCAGACAGCATGCAAAACACTTTGTATTTATTTATTATTAAGTTATCATTATCAGAAAGAATTCAAGGGTCTCAGTTTTTAAAGGGAGGTATCAATGCAATGGTAAAAACTTCTGGTTTTTCTTTCATAAGATTTTATCTTATTATCTGCATAGTTTGGCTGGACTTTATTAACATGTAAAATGTGAGAATCAAATTTCTGGAGTCAAAACACATTTTAACCAAGAGAAGCTGATGAATGTCTTATACTTAACAGATGTAGACTCTGTCCGTGGCGCAAACACTCTATTGCCTCTGTTACCATTGATCCCATACAGCTCTGTGGAAATGTAGAACTGATGCTTCCTATGATACAGTGAATCCTTCCTGAGTAGAAGCTTCCTGAGATTGAGGCATATTCAGGTCTTCTCCTTAGGGATTATTTGGTAATATTGGTTTTATTTTTCTCCTTCTCACCCTTTGTTTTTCAGAAGATCACCTTTCATTATGCATCAAGATCCATCTATTAAGAAATACTTGACATGGCTTTCTTAGCACCACTGATAATTAAAGGAAGATAGGAACACAAAGTGAAGCTGAGACTTTGGCTATGCACTATAGAACAAAGCTGGGACATATATAGATTGCATATGCTCCATCTCAACTCAGGCTGGGAAAAAATGGAAATCTAAAATACATGAACTCAATGACCAGTTTTCTTTTCTATGTTTTGGGGAGGAAAGATGCTTGATCTTCGGCAGCCATAACAGAAAGGTGCAGAATGAAGCTACAGTTTTTCTTTTGTAGGTATTATAGAGACATAAATCACACATGGAGACTCTTCCTACCTTTGTGGAATGTGAATGCCTAACAAAATCTTGGACAGAAGCATGATGTGGGGAAACTGGACCACTGTCAATGAGTTTGTTCTTATAAGCTTCTCAACCCTGTCCTCTGAGCTACAGACTCTACTGTTTCTCCTATTTTTGATCATTTACTTGGTTACATTAATGGGAAATGTCCTCATCATCCTGGTCACTATAGCTGATTCTGCTCTGCAAAGTCCTATGTACTTCTTCCTCAGGAACCTTTCCTTCCTGGAGATAGGTTTCAATTTGGTCATTGTGCCCAAGATGCTGGAGACCCTGACCACTCAGGACACAACCATCTCCTTCCTCGGCTGTGCCACTCAGATGTATTTCTTCTTCTTCTTTGGAGCTGCTGAGTGCTGCCTCCTGGCCACCATGGCGTATGACCGTTATGTGGCCATCTGTAACCCCTTGCACTACCCCATCATCATGGGCCTGAGGTCTTGTACCCAACTGGCAGCTGCATCTTGGTTCTCAGGGTTTCCAGTGGCCACCGTGCAAACCACGTGGATCTTCAGTTTCCCTTTTTGCGGCCCCAACAAGGTGAACCACTTCTTCTGTGACAGCCCTCCTGTCATCGAACTGGTCTGTGCTGATACCTCTTTGTTTGAGCTGGAGGCCCTGACAGCAACTGTCCTATTTATTCTCTTCCCATTCTTGCTGATCCTGGGGTCCTATGTCCGCATCCTCTCCACCATCTTCAGGATGCCCTCAGCTGAGGGGAAGCACAAGGCCTTCTCCACCTGCTCCTCCCACCTCCTTGTTGTTTCCCTCTTCTACAGCACAGCCATTCTCACGTATTTCCGACCCCGCTCTCACACCTCTCCTGAGAACAAGAAGCTGCTGTCGCTGTCCTACACAGTGGTGACTCCCATGCTGAATCCCATCATCTACAGTTTAAGGAATAATGAAGTGAAGGCTGCCCTAAGGCGGGTCATCCACAGAACTATGGACCTTCAGAAGCTATGACTAATTTAGAGGGAAACTGAAGGGGTAAAATGCAAAGACAAGGGAAAGAAAATTAAATCCTCAAATGAATTTTTAATCTCTACTCTTTCCGGGAATATACAGTGTATGCCCCCTGGAATTTTGAACTTTCCACTAGAATTCATCTCTGCGTGAAAAAACATGAATAATGGAAGCAGTAATAGAGCAGGCTGTGTCTTCTACGAGATTGTGGCAACAATGTCTCTAAGGATGGTGCTGGTTTACATAAGCTGGATCCTCTGAAGATTGTAAAATTCACTAAAATCCATTCTGTTTTGTTTTAACCTTGAACTTCTTTATCAATTTCATTTTATACTCTTCTGCTTTACTTTTTTGTATTCATCCAAAACCCTACCTGAATATTTCTACGGTATCTTTGTTTCTAAAGTAATTAAAACAATTGTACTAATGACAATAACTTAAGAGTATTATTTCATTCTTTTACTCATTTTTATAAACAAGTTTTTATTAAGCAATCTGCACATATCAGCTCCAGGTTATGCCCTAACAACACTGTGGTAAACAAAGCAATTATCTTGCCTCATGGAATTTACAGTCTAGTAAGAAAGACAATGAAAACATACTTCAGACCTTCACGGCTTTATAATATCCACGTGTTAATTGGGGTAGCAGTTGAGTACCACCTTCCTGCCATGGAGGTTCTGTGCTTCATCCAGAGAAAGACTACCCCACACTGAAAGCCGCCTAAATCTGAAATTATTCACATGGGACGTGAAAGCTGCTTGACAGAAAGATTATTAAGAACTCTCCAGTCAACTATAAATAGAGAGGTTATAGGAATCTTCCATAAATGACTCAAAGTTGCTTTGTGTGCTCAACGTTTTTCTGTAATATTCTTATGATTGGATGCAAGCAATTGGTCCTTTCAAGCCTGAACATCATTCTACCAACATAACAGACTCTGATTTTTCTCAATGAACATAGTACTGTTCTCAACAATTAGGAGCTCTTCCGGGTACAGGCAGTATAACTTTCTGTAATAATTCACTGATAATTGCAGAGTAAAATAGTATTTCCTGCATAAGTATGTCATTTCCACCAACTCCATTAAAAAAGACCCTGCCTGGTAAATGGGTAAACAAATTGAGATAGATACCAACAATGAACTATTGCTCAACAATAAAAAGAGACAATTAATAAATACAAGATGAATGTACCCCAAAAGCGTCATGTTATGTAAAAAAGTCAGACTGAAAAATATACTGTTAGGATACATGTACATAAGGCAAATACATAGTAACAGCAGATCAAATGATTGCTAGATTAGGGAGGTTTTTTTGGTACTGGGAATCAAACTCAGGACCTTGTGCTTGCCAGGCAGGTATTGTACCACTGAGCTATATCCCTGGTCCAAAACTGAAGAGGTAGGATCTTTTTTGTTTTTTCGTACAAGGAATTGAACACAGGACCTTGTACTTGCCAGGTAGGTGCTTATGTCACTGAGCTATATCTCCAGCCCTAAATGTTTCTATGTTTCTTTTTGGTCTTTTTGAGATAGGGTCTAGCTATGCAGTTCAGGCTGGCCTTGACCTCACTTTATAGCCTAGGCTGGCCTCAAACTCACAACGATCCTCCTGCCTCAGCCTCCCAAATGCTGGGATTACAGGCGTGCACCACCACGTCCAGCTGATTGCTTCAGAGTAGGAAGAAAATGAATACAATGACTAAAAGGGGACACCTTAGACTTTTCACAGTGATGAAAATCTTTTATATTATGTGTCGTGGTGGTTAAACTATTGTTTACTTTTGTTAAAAGTGAACTCCAGTGGGAATACAATTCAGTAAACTGGCTCCTGGTGATATGTTGATTACACTGGACCACTTCCATCACCCAGAGCTCAGTATTTGTCCTCATAGAAATAGAATCATAGTATTTCTCTTTTCTTTATGGTGAGGTAATAGACTGAGGTCCACTGAATTTGTGTCAACACACAGTCCAATAACCGGAAGCGTGTGACTTGATAGAATTGCAAAACTGGCCTGCTAAAGTCCCAGTTACCACACCAGATAAGAGGCAACCTCTAAGAGATTGAATCTCTGTCTTATAAAATGCAGTGTATACTTTTTAAATAATTATCAATATATGGCTCTATCTCTACAGTTGCTAGACTTCAAAGAATGATAAACCTAAGGATACAGTTCGAGTGGCTCCTTAGATTATTGAGCAAGCAACCCTCTACAGACTTTTTGCTACCCATCTCTACATTCTTAGGCTTGACTGATTTAAGATTCCCAGTACCCGCAAAATAAATGCCTTCATTATGGTCTTGAACCCCTGAGAATCTTAATGAATTAGAAATGGTTTTCTTGCTGGTATTGTGGTCCTTTTATTACTGAACTGGTAGGCAGACATAAGTAAAATCACTATATTGCCTGAAGTAATTATCTATTTCCAAACACAAATTTTGTTACTGAAATACATTGGTGGTAAAGAAGACTGAGTTACAAAACCAGACAGTGTGCTAGGGTCTCTTATCATACTTCCTTGAACAACAGCACCAGTGAAAAAGAAGCCACAGAAGTACAATAAAAAGGGATGATCAAGAACTCAAATATTAAGGAAAAAAGTTTTAAGCCATTATATGAGATTAAACCCTAGAAAATACAGAATAAGGCAGGAAAAAATATTCATGAAAGGCAGTGAAAGAAAAATTTATAATTATCAATTTAGGTCTGGTGGTTAGGATCAGAAACTATAATAGGTGTGTTTCCTGTTAGTTATTTGTTTTTTTCACCTTTTCTCTTCCTAATTTCCTTACATAAGTAATCCTAGTGGAAACTGTTCTTTTAGATATCAACAAGTGTGACTTGCTTGACATCACACTGCTACAATAAACTTGTTGATGGAACTTTATATGTATTAAAACATATATTTTTAATGTTTAGGATTAGGAACATGAATTAATCACTGTATTAGGACCATGAATTAATTACCGGACCAAGAACAAGTAGATGCCCGAGAGCCAAAAAAAATCACTTGTTCTTCACCTTCAGCTTCCTTTGACCTATTGATTCTCCATCCTTTCTCATCTCGCTATGTTCTTCAGAAAGTTTGTTGTCTTTTATGGCTTGTACAAAGAGGCTCCCTTGTACTCTGACTTCTAGTTGGAATACAATAATGAGGCTCAGAGTGAGGTGGAAATTAAGCTTGAAATATTTCTTCCCAGTGCTTGCTCACTTCCACCTAACCTAGCCCACAGCTCTTGTCTGGTGTACTTTGCATACAGCTACTCCCCCTACATCCTAGTTCTTTCCTGTTGGTCCTTCAGGCCTAGGTTTGATTCCACTCTCACTCTTGTCGGCCCTGGGATGTGTCATTATTTCTTGTTCATTTACAAAACTACATATTCACTCTTATGAAGGTGCATCCTGATAAGTAAGATCCTCATATCTCTAAAAGGACTGTGACATGGACAGAAGAGCGTGTATACTCTGGCTCATTGCACCCGGGCTCTTCCTTACTCACCTCTAACACACACGGGAACACTTGCATGCACATACAGATAGCACCTCGCTCATGGCAAGTGACTGATGTTCATTAAATGTTTATTATTTTATGTTTTTTTAAAAGTTCAGAAATACCAAAATACGAAGAACTTTGAGTAGGATCTTGGCTAGATGAATATATATATATATATATATATATATATATACACACATTATATATAAAAGAGAATATTTTACAAGGTTTGTAAAATAGGAATGTTTCTCAGGAAATGTCCTAAATTTGGGGTGTCAACAACTGAAGCAAAAAAAAAACCAGATCCTCTGTCCTATTGCTCCTTGAATTGTGATGCTTCTTCTACAAAGGAAGTGCTAAATAATAAAGAGTCGGTTCATAGACAAGGCTCCAGGATGAGAATCTTCCCACATTTAGATTCTCGAGGAAGGAGACTACTCAGCAAGCCTTACCGTGTAGGAAGTCAGAAAGGTCTCTGAGTCAGTGGATGATGTTAATTCTGCACAGGAAATTCCTCATGGCTACTTTCCTCAGTGCTCCCTTCACATCCTTGTTCCTCAGGCTGTAGATTAAGGGATTGAGCATGGGAGTTACCACTGCATAGAAAACAGACACCAGTTTCTCTTGCTGTTTGGAAGATTTGGGTGTCATGTAGGTGATGATTGCTGACCCATAAAAAAGGATGACAACCATAAGGTGGGAGCCACAGGTAGAAAATGCCTTGAGCCTTCCCGCAGCTGACTTCATCTTGACCACAGTCTCTATGATGTAGCCATAAGATACAAGAATTAGAGAAACGGGTATAAGAAGAATCACAACCCCCATGAGAAAAATGGCCATCTCCGAAGTGTGAGTGTCTGTGGATGCCAGAATCAACAATGCAGGGGCCTCACAAAAGAAATGAGCAATGCTGTTGCTGCCTCGGTAGGGCAGCCTTAGTGTGAAAGTGGTGTCCACCACAGACACTAAGATACCACTGGTCCATGATCCTGTGGCCAGCTGGATACACACCCTCCAGGTCATGATGCTAGGGTAATGCAAGGGGTTGCAAATTGCCACATACCGATCAAAGGACATCACTGCCAAAAGGACACACTGTGTACACCCGAAAATGAGGAAGAGGAACAGTTGAGCTGCACATCGTGTGAATGAAATGGACTTCTTTCTGGAAAGTAGATGGACTAAGGCCTGAGGAACTATGTTTGTGGAGAAACAGAGGTCAGCCAGAGACAAGTTGCAGAGAAAAAAATACATGGGCGTATGAAGCTGGGAGTCAATCTGAACAAGGGACACGAGAAGCAGATTTCCAAGCACAGTGATCAGATAGACACCCAGGAATAAGACGAAGAGCAGCTGCTGGGTATTAGGGTCATCAGAGAGTCCCAGAAGAAGGAATTCTGCCACTTGTGTCTGATTTGTCTGTCTCATAGTTTGTCTCCCTTTTCAGCAAGAAGTCACTATGTGGTAAACATAGGTGTGCATAACATACAAAATTATATAGTTCAGGAGGGCATCCGTATAACCCCAATTACTACAACATTGCAAGAAATTCCCTTTATAATGCCTTTAGGAGATGATCACGCTGCTTGAGTTGGGAACGTTCTTAGTGTTGCATAATAGTACTTTATAATATGAGGTATTCGTGGTGGGTATAGTCTGGCAAGTATAGAGTAGATCAAAAAAGAATCATCCTCCTTGTTCTGAATATCACAGTTTCAAGGCTACTTCAGGGACCATTTCTACAGTATGTTGAATATTGCGGTTTCACAAATAAGGCAATGAATGTGATCAGATGTATCTATAAAGTCATGCCATGGAATTGCAGTTTATTATCAATTAAATCCTGTCTTATGCTGCTCTTGTCGCATCTCCATCTTATGATTGTGCTAATTTTTTAAAAACACATGTTGGTGATGCAACTGATCTTGTCTCTTCCCTTAAAAGATAATTGGGAAGGAATAAAAATTCAAAAAGAGCCAAACTACTTTGTACAGCAAATATGTTTCTTAGAGAAAACAACTTGTCCTGAAGGAACTGAGGAGCTAAAGAAGAATTCTGAATACGACTGGCATGTTATCTGCAGCTTCTGCTGGAGCTCGGTGAAGCGAATCTTAACTGTGAATAAAATTCCTAAATAACAGACACACCACCAAAGCAGAATTTACATTTAAGTCATCAACTTGGCGATTTTTTGCTCTGCTCAAACAGTACTTCTACCCGCCATCTAGTCCAACATGATCTCTTATGACCTTGTGTTATCTATTGTTTACCTTCTCCCCAAAATTTAAAAACTCTTTTGGAAACTGTGTAAGTTTTTCTGTGTACTTGAGAAGTCATACTAGAGCACCTCATTCAGTAAATGATCATTAATTTTACAATGTCAGCAAAAATAAGTAGAGATGTACAGAAGGCCAGCACTGTCACTAAAGAGATTTGAAAGAACTAGGAGTGATTATAATAGTAGTATTATAATCAGAATTATTATAGTAATCTATTATTATAATCAGAATTAATAGTGATATAATAGTGATTATAATAATTACATAGCTGTTACAAAAGTAAAGGGTACTTAAAGTGTAAAGTTTCAACTTCTATGCAAGTGTTGGATTATCAACTATTTATCTGATAATTGATAACATTTCAAGATAATGTTTTAAATGTATCAGTGACTATCAAGGAAAACAGTTACATCAAATATAGTTATCAATATAATTTTAGAAAAGAAGTATGCAAGCAGCAATATATGTACTTTAATAATACACAATATAAAGATTATATGTGTGTTCATTAACACCTTTTTTGGCAGTACTGGGGATTGAACTTGGGATCTTTTAATAAGCTACATTCGTGGCATTTTTAAATTTTTTTACAATTTTGAGACAGGTTCTCACTAAGCTGCTAAGTCACACTGGCTGGGCTCAAACTTGCAGTCTTTCTGCCTCAGCCTTACAGAATGACATTAAAAGTAGTGGGTCTAATAACCACTTTCATTTCAAAATAATTATGACCTTAAATGTTTGCAGATATCCAAGAGCTACAATGTGATATATAAATACTTAGGATTTCTGCTGCTGACAAACTCATAGGTACTTCCAGTGTTGGTACCAGTGATTACCAAAAGTTAAACTAGAAGCAAATGCCAAATTTCATGTAGTAGAAAGTAAAAGTGTAGAAGTAGCATTTCATATACTAATTGAAGAACACCCTGAAATCCTTGTTAAGAACAGCTAGGCTACAGGAATTTTCTAAAAGAAAGAAATGAAAGGGGAGAGAGAGAAAGAGAGAGAAAGGGGGGAGGAAGAAAGAAAGAATAAGAGGCAAAATTACACCCTACATAACCTATTAACAGTCTTAATATCTAGATGAGTCTGTAGGTTAAAGTGATGAAAAAATTCTACTTATTTAGTCTCAGACTAAAGTTGAGATGTGCGGTTCCTGGTACCGGAGAAAAACCAAAACCAAAAAATAAATAAATAAATAAATAAATAAATAAATAAAGTTGAGATGTGGCATCAGAAGAAGATCCCATTGTCCTTTGTTTAACTGCTTGATGTTTTAGCTGCTTGTTCATTTTGTAAGCAGAAGATCTAAAGCAAATAGCCTAGTCCAAACCAGGTGTCATCTATTTGACAAAAGCCCCATTTATAACCATCCACCCTTACCCATTGCTAATTAGCCATGGATTCCCCTCATGTTTTCTTGCTGTCTGGGATTTCTCCCTCAATATCTTTCCCAATTCTCCATCTTAACCCCAACACAGACATAGATGCAAACAGTTACGCTCATCCAGAAATGCCTAGTCTATCATAGATACGCAAGTGTGCTTACAGCATCATGTACTTACCTCTATAGTAGCTCTTAACGAATATTTCTCTGTGACCGTAAAATGTTCAAGGGCAGGGACAGCACCTGTATTACCTTTATTTCCAGCCAATAAGATCCATCATGGTACATAACTGTCCAGCACTGTATTTTGAACCGATTTGATGTGAGCCAAGGTATCAGAAGACAGAGAGGTGAACGTGTGTTATTGATGAACGTGACTTGTGACTTGTCAGAGGATATGGACTTTTATTGACTAGGAGTGCATTAGAAAGCAGCATGCCTAACTTCCTTGATTGTCATTAGGAATGCTATTCTCCCATACAAATTTAGAGGAGAAAATGTTTCCCCAAGTGACTGTGACTCTACCTTCAAGGTCAAGAAGAATCTGTAAGAAAAACCACTTTCGCTGTCAACCTTTCTGTCATTTAATTTTACCTTTTCTACAGATTGAACAGGAAATGTGAGTTCATTTCTGTAAAGGTAAAATATGTCATTGGATGTGCAGGAAGATCAAAAGGATTGCAGAAACATGCATTGCCTACTTGCCATATATTTTAGGAAGAAGGCATTGAGTAAACCCATAGGGAACCAACACAAACATATCTAATTTCTCTTCTGACTCCAAGATCCTTTGCACTTAAAATCGCTTATTCTTTATCCTCCAAACCCAGCCAAACAGAGGCATAAGAACCAAAACTCATTCTATGGAAGTTCTGTTTACATCCACATGAAATGAGGATGAAGATTATACTTCACTAGGAATTTTATATTGTAATTGTAATAAGGTATGTGAAAATTTGCCACTGTGAAAAATGACCAGATCTGTTGCAGAAGATTTAGCCTCATTAAGTAGGTTATTTTGATAAAACTAGATTAATTTTAAAAATCAAATCTAAGCAGGTGAATGTTCACTTCCAATATGCACGTAGCTATAACTTTTTAGTTCACATCATGGTTTTTCTTCCCTTCCCTCTAATGATCTTACTAAATTTTTTTATCTGGAGGAGAAAAAGATTAAACTAGCATGCCAGCGTGTGTAAAGACACGCCACTGTGGAGGGAGAAAGTGCTGCAGTTGCATTGGATGCACCTTGGGAAAGTGGAGACAACAGGCTTCTTGGCATAAAAGCAGAGCTCTGTAAAATCTCCTAGTCAACATCAAGGACAAGGCAGGAAAGGGAATCCCCACATCACATCGCCCATGGCCTTCTGCTCCATTCGAAGGTCTTACCATTGACTTCAGGATAAACTGTACATTAATAGTTCCATTTAAATGAGGTGAAGCTGTGAAGAGGGGATTCTAGGAACAATCTCTGGAGCAGCTAAAGAACTCAGGAGAATTCTGAATCATTAGTTTGTATCCTGAGCTTTATTTCCTCTCAGGAGACTCCCAAATGGTTATAACGCAGGGGGAACATTGTACTGCTGCAATTAAGCATTTAGTTTCTGGAAGAAAAAAATACTAGGCTGAAACTCAGATCTATCATATACTTTCTGTATAATTTTGAGCAAGTTCATCATTTTCAGAATGGGAAGGTGATAGACTACAGATAGTAATTATTGGATTAATGTGACAACATGACTTATCACAGTGCCTGTGGCACTGCCTTGAATTATTATAATATTAATATATAATTATAATGTACAGTTATTATTATAATCAAGCCTGGGGATTGACATTATGGGTAAATATCTGAGTTTTGACAGATACTGTTTTTGACATTGTTCAGGAAATTTGTCATATATTTGCAGAATCCTAAACTATCCAAATGAGAGGCTAAAAAAGTCCAACACAAGCATGGTGGTTCATGCCTGTAATCCCAGAACTAGGGAGGCTGAGGCAAGAGGATCGTTGTGAGCTCAAGGCCAGCCTGGGCTACAAAGTGAATACAAGACCAGCGTGAACTGCATAGTGGGACCCTGTCTCAAAAAGACCAAAAAAAAAAAAAAAAATCCCACATGAACCAACTGAAAAAAGAAAAATAAACTAAGCAGAATTCTTACTGCTAGATTGAGTGTGGGTAGCAGTGGTAGAAGTCAGAGTCTGAAAAGGAGAGACTCTGGCAGAACTCCCACTGTTTTACTTGAGGTTTCTGGACAACTAGTCTAAGGGAGAACACCAGCTTACCATAAACCTCTCTCACAAAGCCTGAATGGGTAGAAGAGTCAATTAGGTCAACTAAGTTAATTGTATAGTTGCAGTCAATCTTCTTTGTGATATTCCCAACAGCTTGTTTAAAAATTACTAAAAGAAAGTAATCCAAATACACATGAAAATCTATGCTGAATAAACTTATATTTTGTACCGGGTGTGGTGGCACACACCTGAAATCCCAACACTCAGGAGACTGAGGCAGGAGGATCATTGCAAGTTTGAGGCCAGCCTGGGCTACAAAGTGAGCTCAAGTCTGGCCTGAACTGCATAGTGAGACCCCGTCTCAAAAAGACAAAAAAAACTTTTATTTTGTAACTTCATATCTTGAAATAATTTCAGATTTTAAAGAAGTTAAAAGAATACTGTAAAGAACCCTCATACTTCCCTTACCCAAATTCTCCAATTATTAACATTTTACCACATTTTCTTTGTAATTTATCTCTAATTTGCATGTTCTACTTTAATACCTTGGCAGCAATTTATATACCTGATACTAAGAATATATAAAAAGTTTCAACAAATCAATAAAAGTTGGACATTTCAGTTTTTAAATGAGCAAAAGTCGACCAAGCACTTGTTCAGGGAAGCAAGTAGCTAATGAACATACTAAAAAGTGCACTACATAGTTATTCCCTAGGCCTTGTAACCTGAAACCACAGTAAAGTGTCACTGTCACCAAAATGGATGAGATGACTCTGACTATGGAACAATTTACCCAGCTTATGAAAGCGTAAATTGCACAATAAATTCAAATTTCCATTTGGAAGTATTTTTAAAGATAAAAGAAAGGAGGAGGGGAGGAAGAAGGAAGAAAAGAAGGATAGGGAGGGAGGGAGGGAGGAAGGAAGGAAGGAAGGAAGGAAGGAAGGAAGGAAGGAAGGAAACAAAGAAAGAAGAAAGAAAAAAGAGAGAGAAAGAAAAAGAAGTGTTGGTAAGTATCTGAAGACATTGGAACCCCTATATATTGCCACTGTGAGTGTAAAATGATGGAGATGGAGTGGAAAACAGTATAGTGGTTCTTCAATAAATGAAGCATAAAATGATCATATGACCCAACAATTCCCCTGACAGTATATACTCAAGAAAACTGAAAATAAGTTTCTGAATAAATACTTGAAAGTGAATGTTCATAGCAACTCTACCCAAATATTCAATGAAAAAATAAATAAATAAAATGTGGCATATTCCTGCAATTGAGTAATCTTCAATCATAGAAAGGAGCAAAGTACTGATACATGGTACAACGTAGAAGAACTCTTAAAACATGCTGATGGGAAGAAACAACACAAATGATTCTATTCATATGAAGGGCCTAGAATAGGTAGACACAGATGCAAAAAGCAGATCAATGGTTACCGGTAGCTGGAGAGAAGGAGGAGTGAATGGAGAGAGACTCTTGAACGGTATAGGGTTTTCTTTCAGAGTGATGAAAAGGTCCTTCAACTAGACAGTAGTTATGTTTTTGCAGCAACTGAACTGTGCAACTTAAAGTGGCTAAAATGGTAGTTTTATATTTTATCATGAATAAAAATAATTAAAGAATTAAAAGAGAAGAAGCACACAAAGTAATGACCAAACAAGACCTAGCACAAGGAAAAGTGATCTCAAGGGGTTTTTCTTTGCTTCAAGTAACACAAATGTAGCCTACTGCCTTTGTCATAAATTATGTTGAATAATGTTTTTCTCTTATTTTCATGTTATTTATGTTGGGGATGTATTGTGTAATTTGGACATCCTTCCCTGGGAAGGAAGACAATTGAAAATGTGACAGATGTACAGCAAGGACTTCTACAGCATTTAGAAGAAAAAGAATAGATGCACATGTGGAAACCTGAGTAATCAACTTGAATGAGTTCAGTGGAAAAGTAAGAAAGAAAGGATTTAAGAAAATATCATATATACACTGAGAGCACAGGTACAAAACAAAAATTATATTTTCAAGGATAAAATAAAAGCATTGCATATATTACAATGATTATAGGGTCAATTGAAATGAGGTATGAGTATAAATTACGCAAATAATAAATAAGTAAATAAATAAATGAAAAATAGGAAATTTTGAAACACCTATAATAATGTGTCATCTGCTAAGGAAAATGTTAATTTTCTGCCCCAGGAAAATCAATTAATAATAATTTATAAATGGAAGAAATTTAAATTGCATGGCCCTTGTTCAGAAATGGAATTCTTGAGTAGGAAGAAACAGCACAATGAAAATGGCCATACTCTCAAAATTTTTATACAGATTTAATGCAATCCCAATCAAAATGCCTTATCATACTTCACAGAACTAGAAAAACCTTCCTGAAATTCATTTGTAACCAGAAGAGATCTAGGATAGCAAAAACAATTCTGGGCAACAAAGGCAAGGCAGGAAGCATTATAATCCCAGACTTGAAAAATTATACTACAGAGCAACTGTGATAAAAACAGCATGGTACTGGCAAAAAAAGTAGGCCTAAGGATCAATGAAATAGATTAGAAGATGCAAACACAACTCCAAACACACTCTCCCACTTTATCTTTGACAAAGGGGTCAAACACCTTCAATGAAGAAAGCTAGCCTCTTTAACAAATGGTGCCAGGGGCTGGGGATTTAGCTCAGCGGCAAAAGC
>NW_004955414.1:22813646-22858262 GCF_000276665.1 Chinchilla lanigera
TCAAAATAAACTCTAGCTGGGTGGTAATGCACACCTGTAATTCCAGCACTCAGGAGGCTGAGGCAGGAAAATTGTTGTGAGTTCCAGACCAGCCTGGGCTACAAAGTGAGCTCAAAACTGGCCTGAACTGAATAGTGAGACCCTGTCTCAAGAAGACAAAGATGAATAAATAAATAAAATAAAATGAGCTCCAGACCCAGAAAAATATAAATTAAGCCATATGTGTAGCCAGATAATGAAAATTTTAAAAGAAAAAAATGGGTGCCTCTTTAAAAGTATAACTTTAAACAAGAAAGTTCTTTCAAATATTAACACAAAAGCCCAAAGTTGTAAAGGAAAAGACTCATTTGCTTTGATTAAATTATAAAACACACATGTCATACAAAAACGCACTTAAAAAGTCAACTAAAAAAGCAGAAAAATATTTATTCCCAAGGCAAGAATCAAAGAGCTAATTTTTTTATAATATTGAAAGATTTTACAAAACAACAAAGAAAGCTGAGCAGCCTAGCCTGGTAAAAGAAAGTGAGCAAAGGAATAGCTGCCTCATTAAATAAATGAAAATCATTAACAAGCATAAAATTATGTTCATCCACAAGTATAACTGGAGTATTCATAATAAAATAACAGGTATCAGTTTTTTATCTAACAGTAGCAAAACTCAAGAGCCTGAAAATAGCAAGTATTAGTAAAGGTCTGACTAAATGAGAATTTTGAGCAGTTTTACTGAGTGTAAATTAATGCAACTTTTATGAAGGTCATTGATAATCTCTACTAGTATTTTAAAAGCATACAACTTTAGTCTTAGTGATTAAGTCTCGAGAAGCTTATCCTTCAAATATATCAGACAAAAACACAAAGATGCATGTTCAAAGGTGTTCACTGTGACACATTTAATGTCTACAGATTGTAAATAAAGTGAATGTCCATTAATATGGATGTGGTTAAATAAATCATGTCATATCTATACCATGAAACAAAGTCCATTTATTTGATGAATTACATTGTATGTGATATTGAACCAAAAGTAAACTACAGATGATGCATAAAACAAGGCACAAACCAATAAAATAATAATCAAAGTAATAGCATTTATTAATGTGACAGATGATATTTTGCTGAAACTAAATTGCTACTGACAACTTCAGAGTGTTTCTTTATATCTCACATGATTACATGATGGAGTAACATCTCACATGAGGGAGTTGATATCTGATTTCTCCATTCTGCCATTTTTCTCTATATATTTTTAATATTCTGATGATGTGGATACATCACCTAGATGAAAACTCACTTTGGTTTGAATTTTTCATCAACATGATATAATTATAGAAATAGTTTAATTTTCTTGAGGCCACACAAAAGTCATGATTCAATGGTTTAAGAAACTACAAATTAAGGCCAGGCGTTGTGGTGCATGTCTGTAATCCCTGCACTCGGGAGGCTGAGGAAGGAGGATCGTCATGAGTTTGAGATCAGCCTGGGCTACAAAGTGAGCTCCAGGTCAGCCTAAACTGCATAGCGAGACCCTGTCTCAAAAAGAAAAAAAAAGAAAGGAACTAAAACCTCATTCTAAAACATGCCTTTCAGCTGTGCATTATCCTCACAAAAGAAGAACTTTGACTTTATGCCCAGGAGACGTATACAACTTTAATATAGCAACAGAGTCATGTTGCTAATAGGACAGTATTAACCAAATTAAACCCCACTACCTAAGATGGTCACATCGTACCGAAGTAATCATTTAACCTAAAATGAAAGTGGAAATTGCATCACTTGATTGGAAAGTCAATGCCCAGGAATCCAGTGCATGGGCATTTTCATTTCTACTTAAGTCAAAAACAGAATTTTAATTACTTTTGAAGCCCTGAGCATGTATCTGCTGATGCTGTTTTGAACATCTGCGTAAGATATGAAAGAGAGGTATAACTTGACAACTTCAGTGTAATTTCAAATATAACACAGAGTGTCCCAGGATGTCTCAAAAAATGGAAAAGTAATAAAGCTGACAGCTCTTAAAGCTCCAGGGAACGCCCTGTTTATTTTACTCTCAGGACATCACCTTTAAATATGTCCTCAAAGGAAAATGTTCTGTTCAGAAGTGGAACCTAGGAGAATTGGAGTTTTTACGATGAATCATATAAAGCAGAAAGGTTTGGAATGAGGTCAGACTCACAGACCTTAGAAAGAATTGCCCAAGAGCCAGTCTACAAGTGGTGCTGTCCTTCGGGTGTACATCTGCAGATAACAGAAATCCCTCCGACAGAGTAGATCTTTGGTTCCTTCCCTGATGACCCACAACAACACTGTTTCTACCTGAGGTGCTGAGGTGAGAGAAGAGAAGCTATGGCCTCAGTTTGTAGGATTTTGTGACACTGACTGGAGCTGGCGGTGAGCATGGCGTTGACCTCCTATGCATCTTTTTTTTCCCTTACTACACTTCCAGACAGCCATTCTATTCCCATTATTCTGTAGAATTCCAAGCTAAAATGTTAACTCTAGACCTTCTCCTTCAGGAATGAGGCTAATCCAAGAGAGCTCACAGTGGCTGCATGCTCCTATATTACTTTCCTTTTGCTGTTGAAAGCAGCTCTGCCTGATTCTCCCTTCCCTCCTCCTATCAGACTTTTAGTCTTCATTGCCTCTCAACTGATCCTTGTCTTGCCAGCTCTATAAAATATTACTTTGAGAAGTCCCACCAGGAGCTTCTTGCTCTTGAGTATGTTCTAGGCATAGGAGATGTGAAGGGAACATGTCCCATCCACTGGTGAGTATAGGCACGTAGAAGAGAGTAGGTCAAAAGAGAGAGAGACAGAGTGAGACAGAGAGAGACAGAGAGAGAGAGTAGGTCCAAAAAAGAGAAAGAAAGAGAGAGTAGGTCCAGCTACAATCAATGTGAAGGCAATGCATCTCATCTCCTGCTAGCCTAGGTCACAAGGAAGAAAGTAGCTACAATTAAGGCTATGCTCTGAGTACAGAGGAAGGTACTAGAACCACTACTGATGCCATCACATACTCTGTTCTCGGATACTGTTCTCATGCAAGTCGGGCTGGATGGGTTCTCACTTGACTCAGCCTTGGGCTGTATCTAGTTACTCTAGTACCTAATCTCTCTGTTATTGTGAAATATTTGGTGGCTATCAGGATGCCATATAAAAGAATATGAAATACTTGTGTGAGTTGACTTTAAATACTTGCATGTTGTGTGAAGTTTATTTTGTGAGGCTGAGAATAAGTACATATAATTTTGCCTTGTGTGTATGACAAGGAAAAATTTCAATGTAGGGAGCTGTGTGCCTCAAGACTCATTAAGAAAATAAGTATCTGGGAGCTATTATTACAATGCTATTTGGGCCTCAAGGAGATAAAATATACATTACTTGTGTTTTCAGTGTAAGGAAACACCCGGATTTACAGATCTCTTCCTGAATTCTTTTCCTCCTTCCTGCTTTCTCTCCACATCTCTGGATTCCTATCGTCTACATTCAGCTTCTCTTCCCTGCTTTCTTCTTCTTTTTTTTATTTTTTTATTTTAAAAATTAAAAAACTGACAAAACAACAATGAAGACAAAATCAAAACAACGCAAAAACAACAAAAATGATACATGACCTCAAGACAAAATGATAACAGCATGTAATTTAGCAACCCTTGTAAATTTCTATCATTTTGTCTTTCTTCTAGCTTCTTTTCTCTTTATTCTATTGTTTGCATTCTTATTTTTTTCTTCCTCATTTTCTTTCCATATTACACAAAGAAATACCAGTATTGAATTAATTAGGAAAGTTGACAAAGTTGTATGAAATTTCCTGCATGTGAAAGAAAAATTATGCCTGATATAATTGTAGTGTCACTGGAGATACTACATTTCATCGTATTTAACTCCCTTACCTTATTACACTCCTTTTCTGTTTTGACATTGAACTACATTCTTCCCCAGTTGATATATGTACATATTGTCCATGAATGTACAATCCTGCATTCTTCATACAGTACTTCCTTCTTATCTGTAGTTTTGCTATCTGTGATTTTAGTTATCCATGATAAACTGCTGTCCTAAAGTAGTAATATTTATCTTGGCTCTTACAAGAGAGAGAAACCACATTTACATGGCTTTTATTACAGCATTTTTATACTTATTTATGTTAGTATTATTAATTTCTTACCATGCTTGATTAACAAATTAAACTATCATATGTATGTACATATTGGAAAAAGCATAATACATATACAGTCCAGTATTAGTCCTCATTTCTGGCATCCACTGGGGTCTTGGAACATATCCCCTTATGGATAAGGGGGACAACTGTATATACCACACAATCTCTATCTGAATTCTAACTGCCCATTGTGTGTTGAATTTATCATTATGGTTAGGATAAATCTGAGCCATCTATCTCTCTGTACATATACACACAAAATTACACTTTATATAGATAATGTTGAATCATCTATCTCTCTACACATATATACTCACATCATATTTCATATAAATAATATGGAATCTTCTTTCCACACATATGCACACTGACACTTCATATAGATGCTATTGAATCATCTATCTCTCCACACATACATACACATACTATATTTTATTTTGCAACCTACTTTTTTAATTCAACAGTATGTCAGACATCTTCCTATAGAAAATACAGACCTATGGGGGCTGGGGATTTAGCTCAGCAGCACAGCACCTGCCTGGCAAGCACAAGGTTGTGAGTTTGATTCCCGGTACCGGAAAAAAAAAAAAAAAAAAACAAAATGCAGACCTACTTAACTTAGTAGTTCCTTAAGGATATCATAATATCAGCATTATCACTGCAGTCATTTCTTTAATGTAGTTGCCAGGAATAAGACAAACTTTTCTATTAATTTAATCTTTCCATTCAAATGGTTTTTGTGTTATTCATTCTACAGATTAGGAAACCAAGACAAAAAGAGTTAAATAAATTGTCCAAGGCCGCAGATCTAGGAATTTTTGTTTGTTTGCTTTTTGTTTGTTTTTTGTCTTTTTGAGACAGAGTCTCACTATGTAGTTCAGGCTGCCCTTGAGCTCACTTTGTAACGAGGCTGAACTTGAACTCACAAGGATCCTCCTGCCTCAGCCTCTCCAGTCCAGGGATTACAGGAGTGCACCATCATGCCTGGCTTACATTTAGGAATTTGAAAACAAGAATCCAATCTATATCTGTGTGACTCAATTATCTGCACTCTTACCCATAAAAATTCTATTATATAAGAAAAATATAATTTATTTAATATGTCACCTATTGTTTTATTCTGGAAATCATTCCGTATGGATTGAAACAAAGATTTATGTATAGCTATAATTATTTGCAAAATATAAAGTCCTAAGTATTCAGGAAAACATAAATTCATTTTGTAATTTCTTAATATTTTCTAATTGCTTTCAAAAGAGATTTTATGTATATGCCTATGTTTTCATAACTGCCCTACTCTAAAACATATAGTGGGTGACTATAATCTATCTCACCTTTGCTAACCTGCTGACAGAGATATAGTAACATTGTGGTTTTAATTATGATAATTGTGGTTTATTTTACATTTTTACTAGTACATGCTTGCAGTATATAATAATGACATTCATCGTGGGGATTTGGTACATGTTTGTAACACGTCATAATTTTTTTATCTTCTTCCCCTTTCCTCCATTTTCCATTTCTTTCCTTCTAGATGAGGATGACATTCTTTACACTGTCAGGGTTTTTTTTGCTTTGACTATTTGCATTTCTTCTTTGAATTACTTGTTGAAAGTTTTTTCTATCTTTTTTATTGAGGAGATCTTTTATTCTTGACATCAAAAAAATTTTTTGATGTGATACATATTTTTCTATTTGTTGCTTATATATTTTACATTTATGTATTCTTTACTTAACCAATTCTTTTTAAATTGTTATTTTAAATTATTTAAAATATATCAACTTTAAATTAATGGCTATCATTTCCATGATTTTTTTTTTTTTTTTTTTTGAAACAGGGTCTCACTATGTCACTATGTAGCCCAGGCTGGTTTTGAACTCATGGCAATCCTCCTGTCTCAGCCTCCCAAGTGCTGGGACTACAGATATGTGCCACCTTATCCAGCTCATGGTATCTTTATAAGGAACTTTCCCACTCAAAGATTATAGAAAACATTCACTTATATTCTCTCCTAGTAATTATAGGATGTCTTTTTCTTTTGTTTTATGTTGAGATATTTAATTACTTGGATTTTTAAGAATAAGGGTAGTTGTGACTCTGTTTTGTTTCTAAATGGCCAGATATCCTAACTCCATTTTTTACACTTGATTTTAGCCAATTTTCTTTTTAGACAGGGTCTCATGTAGTTCAGGCTGACCTTGAACTCACAACAATCCTCCTGCCTCAGCCTCTTGAGTTGTGGGATTATAGGCATGCACCACCATGCCCAGCCTAACTCCATTTTAATATACTTTTCCTGTACTGGTTAGAAGATAATTTTAATACTTATTTTCTCATATATTTGAGTTTGATCCTGAATTCCCTATATTATTTCACTGAGATGTTGACCTCTAAACTATTATAAATAAATTATTCTAATTTAATAGAATAGCTTAGTATTGAGCAGGTTAAATCTCCCCACTCTCACTCTTAGTTCATTTTCTCTTTCATCTTTTTCAGATTTTATCCCTGAATATTTTTATATGTATTCTTCCATATAAATTTCAGGATTATTTTGTTTTATTTTGTTTTTGGTCTTTTTGAGACAGGGTCTCGCTATGCAGTTCAGGCAGGCCTTGAGCTCACTTTGTAGCCCAGGCTGGTTTTGAACTCACAATGATCCTCCTGTCTCAGCTTCCTGAGTACTGGGATTACACATGTGCGCCACCACACCTGGCTTTCATAATTATTTTGTCAATCTTCCTATCAGATATTGCTCATGAAATTTGATTATAATTGCATTCAATTCTTAGGTTATTACTGAGCAGTGTTTCTCACTAGATCATGCAGAGAATATTCACTTAAAAATCACTTGAAAGAAACTTTTTGAAAAGCAAATGTCTTTGTCCAGCCTCAGGCCTGATAAGAATTTCTGGAGCTGACAAATATTCGAAACATGAGTATATTAGAATCAGTGACTTGGGAAAAATTGATACCTTTATGGTATTTAAATTTCCCCATCTAAAAATTAGGTACATTTCTCTACTTTTGCATATTGACGTCCCTGTATGGTTTCTTAACAGATTCTATTAAACCTATATCAAGGCCAGGTACATAGCTCAGTAGCACTGATACAGAGGAAAGAAACTCTCAACCTGCTAGATATCTGGGACAAGTTTGTGTTGTTTAAAGTTGAAAAATGAATTTTAGGAACAATGGAGGTTAAGAGCAGAAGATATTTATTGGGGGATAGAAAGCTTTGGTTTGAAAGAGAGACAGGAGGGTACCCAAGTGGGTTGCCAAGGAACCTGTCTTTCCTAGGGGTTTTATAGAGCAAAATCACAAGGTGAGATGGGCCCAAGGAGGGAAACATGGGGACTCACAAGGTGGGCATGAGGTGGAACAAAACTATGGTCAGCCAATAAGATTACAAATATAATTGCTCAGGTAAAATTGATTAAATCAGAATCAAATGGGGAAGCGAGTCACATGGCAAACACACATGAATACAGAACAGGAGCTTTCCTGTAGGGTTTGGGTTAATGACTCTTCCTGGCTTTTTAAGGTGATAGAGACCTATTTAGAATATCAGTCCCTGATGTGGGTACATTTGTTTCCTCTTGGTCTTGAGGTCTGGCCCACAGCAGAAGTGCCTGTCTCTCCCACAGTTGCAAGGCATCTTGTCTTCCATACTGGCTCCTTACCTTCATCTGACTCTGTCTAACTCAGTTGCCTACAAGAGCACAAGCACCTGCCAGGCAAGTGCGAAGTCCTGAGTTTGATTCCTGGTACCAAAATAAATAAATAAATAAGTAAATAAATTGGGAGAGATTATATCCCTTTAAATTAATTTTCTAATTAGTTAATTAATATATATAAAACTGTACATAATTACGTGTGAACTTTCATTATATATACATATACCATGTATGTGTGTATACATGGTAATTATTTTGTTTGCAGATTTCCTGTGTTTTCTAATTAATTTTAAGATTTTTATCAAGCTTTTCAAGCAGAAAATGGTCATCAATAAATTATAAATTCACCTTTTCCTTTTTGATAATTGTACTTCTCACTTCTAGTTTCTATCTCTAATTTCTACTGTATTATCTAACACTTTGCAAGCAGACACCTTTTTCCTAACCCAGAATTTGATGTGACTATTTCTAGTATTTCACTATTAAGCATGTTAGTGTTTAATTGCAAGTAATATGTATTATCATGAAAGAGTACTAAAAGCATTTTTAATTTTTTTTTTTTTACTTACTTAAATTCCTGTTTTACTAAAAGTACTAACCCAGAATGATAAGTGAACTTTATCCAATAACCTGCCTGGCATCGACTGAGATAATTTTTCTCATTTTTATCTGCTAATATGAAGAATTATTTTAACAAATTTATTAAGGCTGGGTGTGGTGGCACAAGCCTATAATCCCAGCACTCGAGAGGCTGAGGCAGGAGGATTATTGTGAATTTGAGACCAGCCTGAGTACAAACTGAGCTCAAGGCCAGCCTGAACTGCATAGCAAGACCCCTGTCTCAAAAAGACCAATACATAAATAAATAAATAAATAAATTTATTAATGGTGCCCTACCTAAGCATTCATGGTGAGAATTCACTTGAGCATAATACTTTATTCTTATAGAACACTATTGTTATCTGTGCACTTTCATTTTATTTAGATTTTTCATGGTTTATGCTGACTTCGTTAAAAAAACTGACTTTTCCTCTTTTTTTCTACAGATGAGGTAAACAAAGTAGCAATTAACATTCTTTAAAAGTTATAAAAGAAGCTGGGTGTGGTGGCGCATACCAATAATTCCAGCACTCTGGGAGGCTGAGACAAGAGGATAGCAAGTTGAACCTCAACCTGGGAAACAGTGAGACCTTTATCTCAAAAATAAAAAATTTTAAAAGGGTTCAGTTTGAAGGACCTGGGTTCATTCCCCAGCAACACCAAAAAACGTTTAAAAGAATTTTCAATTTGTTAATATATTGGTATTTTCATTATCATTCAGTTTAAAATATTTACAATTTCACTTGATTTCTTTTAGTCATGGTTTATTTAGAAGTATTTCCAAAACTTGTAGATTTTTCCTGATTTTTGTAATTGAATTTTGTTTTTGATGTATAATTTAATTCTATTGTGGTCCAAAAAATGTTCTACATGGTTTCAGTCCAGTGCATAAATTTATTGCCAGGCATATGTTAGTCATCTTTGGTGAACTTTTCTTTTGCGTTAGAAAAGAATATGAACTTTGCACTTATTGCATAGAATGTTCTATAAGCATCTTATAGAATCCATTTATAAGCATCTATAAGCACTTATAGAATGTTCTATAAGCATCCCTTTAGTCAAGCTGATTGTTAGTGTTGTTCAAATTTTCTATCTCCCCATTGATATTCTATTCATTTATCAGGAGAAGCATTCATATGTTTATATCAGTGAATTTTTCTAATTATCCTTCCAATTCTATCAGTTTTTTCTTGTGTATTTTTGAACTTCATTCTGAAGTGCTTTCATATTAAGTATGGTTTTGTCTTTGTGATGAATGATACTTTCATTAGTCTGAAATTGCCCTCATTCCCAGTTATACTCTATAATTAGAATTTCCTCCATCTGACATTAGTAAGGTCATTCTGGTTTCCTTACCACCAGTGTTTAACTGGTATACATTTTTTTCATTTTTTGATTTTACTCAACTATGTTTTTATACTTAAAATGTATTGCAGACAAAATGTTACTACAATTTCCTTTTTGTCAAACTGACAGTCTTTGCCTTTTAATTAGAATGTTTAATCCATTTATTTATCATGTAATTATGAACCCAGTAAGTTTTAAGTTATACTCTTGTTTACTTTCCATTTCTCACATCCACCTGTGTTCTTTTCATTCTCCTTTTGTGCCTTCTTGTTAACTGAGGATTTTTACTTTCCATTTTTATTTGATTTTAACCATGACTCATTTTTTATGCTTTTTTGGTTATTCTGGGAGTTACGATAGGCATTTTTAACTCATTACAGTTTACTCTTATGAGCTGCCCTTTCTGAGGTATCAACTCTGTGGCAAACGTTTTCAATACAGTTTTTTGACTTTGACTAGCTAGATCCAGAATCTTGTTGCCTTGCATAAGGTCCCTCACATGGCACTGGCCAGAGGAATTTAAGAAAAAATGTAACTGATTTAATTTACAACCAACCAATAATAGTAATATTATCCATTTCCTTTCAGAATAAGCTGAATAGGAAAAAGCTAAAAATATCCAATTACGTATCAATTTTACCATGAGTGCCTTCTACAGGACTTGATATCATAAGCCCAACACAACTTTCTTCTTTTTGTTTGTGCCAAACAGATAAATGATAATACATCTCCATGGGAAAAGACAACCAAACCTCAGTAGATGAGTTTATCTTCCTGGGCCTTTCACAAGACTTTCAGACCCAAGCCCTGTTATTTGTTCTTTTCTTCATCATTTATCTGCTGACTGTCTTTGGAAACCTACTCATCATCCTTCTCATCTTCATGGATTCTCAGCTTCACACCCCCATGTATTTTTTTCTTAGAAACCTCTCTTTTGCAGATCTCTGTTTCTCTACTAGCATTGTCCCTCAAGTGTTGACCCACTTCCTGGCAAAGATAAAAAGCATTTCTTTTCTTGGCTGTATGACACAGATAATTGTCTTCCTTCTGGTTGGGTGTACTGAATGCGCACTGCTGGCCGTGATGTCCTATGACCGGTACGTGGCTGTCTGCAAGCCCCTGCACTATTCCACTATCATGACTCCACAGGTGTGTCTCCAGCTGACCATAGGCTCCTGGGCCAGTGGAGCCCTAGTGTCTCTGGTTGATACTACCTTTACTTTCCATCTTCCTTACAGAGGACAGAAAATAATCAACCACTACTTTTGTGAACCTCCTGCCCTTCTGAAGCTGGCTTCAGCAGACACTTACAGCACAGAAATGGCCATCTTTGCTATGGGTGTGGCAATCCTCCTGGCTCCTGTCTCCCTCATCCTGGTCTCTTACTGGAATATCATCTCCACGGTGATCAGGATGCATTCTGGGGAGGGGAGACTCAAAGCTTTCTCCACCTGTGGCTCTCATCTCATTGTCGTTGTTCTCTTCTATGGGTCTGGGATATTTACCTACATGCGGCCAAACGCCAAGACCACAAAACAGCGGGATAAGATGATATCTGTTTTCTATACAGTAGTGACTCCAATGTTGAACCCCATAATTTATAGCCTGAGAAACAAAGATGTCAAAGAAGCATTCGTGAAACTAACCAGAAGAAAACTGTCTTAGAGGCAGTGACCCTATGGGTCTGATCTTTAGAGCTATAGTACCAGGATTATGACAGACTATTTCAGGAAGACATATCAAAATGAAGGGCATATTCCAGAAACTCTGAACCTTCCACTCTAAACTGGAACATAGTGAAGAAATAAATAGATGAAAGGTTATTCTGTGATTATGAAAGACACCAGGTGCTATTTTGAGGAGTATATAGTTAATTCAGCTTCATGGGCATTTGTTTTTAAGGGAAGACACTTTATTTGTAAGGAAGAAAAAAAACAGAAGACAGAAAACTGCCCCAGAGAGGAGGTAGAAAGATGGATGCCCCACGGACATGTTTTAAGTGTGAACACAATTGAATCTATGAAGTTTAAACCGCATTAACCTGAAATAATATCTAACATGAATTTCGTGCATGATTCTTCCATTAAAAACATTTCAAGTTTGGATGTTCTGATCATATAAACCTTAGAATGGACCCTGGTTAGAAGAATCAAAATATCTACAAGAGGGGCTGGGGATTCAGCTCAGTGGCACAGAGCCTGCTTGGCAAGCGCAAGGTTGTGAGTTCGATTCCTGGTACTGGAAAAAAAGCAAAAACAAAAAAATCTACAAGAATCTTTAATACTGAGATTTCAGGGTCAGAGGACATCAATTTGTATAAGGTATCATTGGCTATAACACTTCCTAGTTTATTATATTTTCTTCTGAAACTCAAAAATGAATTCAAATGACCATCTCAAATACCATATAAATACAGACTATCAGAGTGTAAAGGGAATTGCACAGTCGTTTAAACCAATATGAGGCTTAGGCTACTGCATAATAGCACTATTAGATAGTTGTCCAGTATTTTCCTATCCAGGAATGATAATGCTCTTTGAGCGTTCTCTTTTACATATGTAGGCAGTTTTTACTACTAGATCTTCCTCATGTTCAATCAGAGTCAATTTTCCTGTATCTTCAGCTTTTTTCCCAAGTTTACTCCTAAGATAATTTTCATTATTCTTCTTTACTACAACTCGGTGGTCAGTTTATTTGTTCAAATTCAGTTCCTACTGTAATCACCCACTTGTTTGTGTTTTAATTCCTTCCTTTGTCTAATATCTTTTCATACTCTATATTCATCACAGAAGAAGCCCAATTTATCTAACAAACATTTCTTTAGAAAGTAGGAGAGAAATTATAATGTAAAAAATTGGAATTTACCAATTCTAGGCTGACCACCTCTATAGCTCACTGTGGTTTAACTTCTTTAGAATGGCCAATTTCAGAGTTCACTTCAGGTTGTCACAAACTCTAGTTCAAATGAACTGCCTGAGAATCACTTATTTCTTTTATCCAAACTGCTGATCAGACACACATTTAGAGAGGTTTCTTTTTTCTTTCTTTCTTTCTTTTTTTTTTTTTTTGGTTTTTTGTCTTTTTGAGACAGGGTCTCGCTATGCAGTTCAGGCTGGCCTTGAGCTTACTTTGTAAGTCTCAAACTTGCAATGATCCACCTGCCTCAGCCTCCCTAGGGCTGGGATCATAGGAGTGCACTACCATTCTTAAAATTTTTAAATCACATATTTAGAAGGTGTCTCATGGCAATTATTCTATAGTCACCATAAATAGGGTCCAGGAACCACAGATCTCAGATGGCTCTACAGTCGAATTGACTCTCCTCAGTGAAGAGCAATCCAGAATGTGGACTTACTTCTTGTTTAGTTCATGCATCCATTTAAAAACCAGTTATTGAAACTTATTTCCTTTTTTTAAGAGCAGAATATATTTATTGGGGGAAAGAAAGCTTCCGTCCAAGACAGACAGATGGGGTTCTGAATGGGTTGCCTCTAATTTCATTTTATCTTCTCCAACTCTGAGTAAATGACTGACACATAGTAAGTGGTGACTATAGGTGCTAGCTGCACCCGTATTAGACCTATGTTAATGAAGAAACACAGAGTAAGAAAATAGAATCTGAAAGTGTGGACATTAATTTGAGAAGTTTCACCATGAAAGAGAAGGAAGAAGTAAGATGGAGAAACTAAGATGGTGGGTTTTTTAATTTTTAGTTTTGATTCCTGAGTAATTCTTTTTCCTCAAAGACTTTGGCTCCTGGTTCACTGACATTCGGCCCAGCCTGCTTACTGCTCCTGTTATAGTTCCTAATTATTTTCATTTTCTCATTGAGGGTAATATCCAAATATTTTGAATTCTCATATTCATTAATCCTCTCTCTTCAATGATTTCAGCCATTCAGTCCTACAGTCATATCTTAAATATTGCCATTTCTTATAACTGACAACCGCACTGTCCAAATTACAAACCTACAGAATCCTAAGCAAAATACAGCGGCGACTGTTTTTTAGTCACAAAGATTTGAATTGTTTTTTATGCAGCAGTGGATAACTGATACTGAGTCATCCACAAAAAAATATACCAATGGAGAGCTTCACATTACCAATAAAAAACGCCTGCTTGAAACAACCACCTCCATGCTCTGGAGGGAGACAATGAATAAAGGTGCAGCAACATTTTAATGAAAAAAATATTTAGCATATGTACCCAGAAATTATAATAAAGATGATGCGTTATTCAGAGTTTTTTGTGTGTGCAAGTTTACACTAAAAGTGAGAAATAGTGAAATAACGGCAGTTCCGGTCCTGTGGCTAGAACCACAGGTCAGATTCATATAACAGAAGTAGCCTAAAGAGGCAATGACCGCCGTTGAGCACTAGGTGGCACAATCTGCACAGCCAGCACCACGTCGCCAGCACTAGCTAGTGCTTCACAGAGGCTAAGCCTGGAAACTGACGTTGCTGCGTTTGCCGCCTCTTCAGGAAAGAAAGAAAAAAGAATTATTTTTGTTTGTTTGCTGCCAAACAATACTTCAGCTAGCTGATCAAGTTAAACCAGTACCGACTAATTATGTTGATAGTATGTGATTTTAATATGACATAATGAAAATGGCACTCTATCCTTATCACTTTTTTTCCCAAAACCTATAATCCCAGCCTCACCGTGAGAAAAATATCCGCAGATTCCAATAGAGAGCTTGCAAAGTACCTGACCAGAACGCCATAAAACCGTCAAGACTATCAAAGACAAGGAAATCGAGAAACCATCACAGACTAGGGAAACCTAAAAGGACATAACAGCTACATGCAATGTGGTATCCTCGATGAGATCCTAGAGCAGAAAAAAATACCAACAAAAAGCAGAACAAGCAAACATAAACTAAAGAAATATGAATAAAATATTATGGATATTAGGTAATAAGGTTACCAAAGTTATTACTTGTAATAAATACACCATAATAAGGTGAGATGATAATAACAGGGATAATTATTGTGGGGTTTATGAGACATCTGTACTATCTTCTCAGTTTTTTGTGCTTATACAAATTCTATTAAAAATCTACTTTTAATAAAGAAAAATGGCATTTTTTCATGTAATAGACTTAATTCAAAGTCTATTCAAAATGTGTCTAATTTATTGAACCCAAGTAACACGTTGTGCTGTCACTGAACCAGAGGCCAAATAAGTGAATTTTGGATATCGTTAGCCTTTTTGGAGGGGACAGTCTCCCACTCCCTCCAAGACTCACATAGACTATGAAGAAACGAAGAGGGCAACTCACTCGGGCCCCCTTCTGTCCCTCTCTTGGACAGAAGCGTTCTTTCCCTCAATAAGTATATTCTGCTCTTAAAAATAAATAAATAAATAAATAAATAAATAAATAAATAATAAATAATTAGAAGTAAAAATTTGACAAATTTCCATGACATGTAACTAGTTTGTGTTCTCTTGCTTTATTCCTACAGCACTGTGTACATGTCTGTCTACTTAAGCACTAATTATATTATCATGTAGTTAATGCTACCGGGCCTTCCCTCTTCTATGACACACACTTGCCTTCCCTTTTAGTCTTCACATGTGCTACATTTCCTCCTACGTTTTAGGCTGATCCTCCTCTCTTTCCTTTGCAGATATATTTAATTTTTGGTTTTAACCTGAAAATTTCCTGTCTCAACCAATGTTACTGATACTCCTTGGGCCAAATCCCAGGCTTTCCCCCAGACCCCATCAATCTCATTTCACTCTTAGAATTACCATCTACTACGTCTCTAGGCTCCAGGGCATTAAATCCAAACGCCTAAAAGACAGCGTTTCTTGGATGACACTATACCTCACACCCAACGAGCCAAAACTGAACTCGGATCTGCAAGATAGTTTACCTTGATGCAAAACTGAGCGAATCAGTAAACTGATAAATCAGTAAAGACTAAGCAATAGACAAGATGCTATATCGTTGAAATTATGTCAGTTTTGGGGGGTTCCAGGTTAATGGGAGAGGGGGGAGAAGAAGCTAAGGAAGCTTTGGGTCAGTTTTCCCAGAAAGGGAAGAAATCGCTGAAAGTTTGGCGCCTTCTTCCAATTCACCAGAAGAATGGCATGAATCTTTTAGCAGATGGAAGGCTTGTTAACCCGGTCACTGCAGAAAGGGGCGAGGCCGGGAGGGGGCGGGGTCTGGGAAAGGGGCGGTCGGGTTAGGTCCCCGAGGGGCGCCGGCCGCGGTGGGTTCTGGGGGCTTCGTCTACCACGAGTGCGCATGCGCGAAGGTGCGCCACGGCAATGTGTGAACGGCGGGCTGTTTAAAGGTCAGGGAAGCCAAAGGTTCTTAGTTCTGTTGTGACTGTCAGCGCCAGCTTCTGTCACCACCCCGGGACGGCGACTTCCGCGGCTCCTTCCGACTGTGGCGCCGGGCTGAATAGGTCCCTGGATAGCAGCTGTGCTCTCCAGTATCCCCTGCGTGGCGGGGAGGCAGGCGGCGTGGGCGGGGAAGGGACCCACGGGCGGGAGAGCTCGAGGTCACCGTCGCTAGCGTCCGGAACCGCGTCTGCACTCTGGATCCAGTTGCGCTGAGCCGGGACTTTAGCTTCGCCGCTGCCCCTGTTCCTTTTTTTTTTTTTCCGGTACCGGGAATGGAACTCACGACCTTGCGCTTGCCAGGCAGGCGCTGTGCCGCTGAGCTAAATCCCCAGCCCCTCCCCTCTTCCTTTCTTCCACCTTCCTTTCCTTTCTAAACCCCCAGCCCCTCTCCTTTCTTCCTTTCTTCCACCACGCGTAGACCGTGGTGGGTGAGATGGGCTGGAACGGCTGGTGTTGAGCCGCATGCACATGCCAGCTGTGACTGGGTAGATCAGCTGCGAAGGACCGTGACTTTTTCCTCTAATTTCATCTTGCCTTGCCTTCCCAGTCTTTCCTAACCAACCCTGTAAAACATTAAAACCTCCAGGTAAAACCTCTTATGTCTTTCAAACACTAATTTGCAAACCTTTATTTACCTGAGCTAATCTCACAAGACTGCTCCTGTCTTAAGCTACTGCCCTACCCGTGACCATACGTATAAAGACCACGCGCTTCACAGATACTCCCTTTTTCCCATGATTAGCAGCTGTTCAAGTTCTTTCAGGCCATAAAACCCATCAAACTAGTGTCACCTGGTTATATGATAATCTAACTTTCTCTCTTTCACTGCGCTGCCCTTTTCTCTCCCAGAGGCGCTGGCTATTGTTTTAGTTATTCTAGTCTCACCGCCAGACTCAGAATAAAGTTTAAAGTTAGCGATTTGGGGTTTTGCTTATTCCAGTGTCTATCGCTTACTGGCCACGTAAGCTATTCACTCATGCCCATACCTTAAAATCTCTGGCCTCAAAACATGCTCTAAACTGTTTGTCTTCAGAAATCTTAGGCGCCTTTGTATGATCCTGAGCATCTGTGTCTGTCTTCCTTGCTCTATAATTATGTACACTGAATAATTCATTAATTTAATTTATGGTTGTAACCTGAAAATTTCCTCCAGAGTATTTTGTTGCTTCTTTTCACTTCCTGAGCTGAATGGTTAATTGTCTGTTTTTTGTTTAATTGTGTGTAAGGCTTTGCCATCAACTACAGAGCTTGATCTCTTCTGTAGATTTTGATGTACGACGTTGAGGATTTAGAAAGTTGTTTAATCTGTCATTTCTGTTATATTATTGTTTTTATTTCTTAGTTTCAGGGCCGGGGATAAAGTTTAGCGGCACAGTGCCTGCCTGGTATGTGCAAGGTCCTGAGTTCGATTCCCGGTACCAAAAAAAAAAAAGCAGACCATATTCAGCCAGACTTGGGCGTGGTGGCACATGCCTGTAATCCCAGCACTTGGGAGGCAGAGGCAGGAGGATTCCTTGCGAGTTCAAGGCTAGCCGGGACTACAAAGTGAGCTCAAGGCCAGCCTGAACTGCAAGAAGAGATCCTGTCTCAAAAAGACAAAAACAAAAAACAAAAAAAAACAAAAAGAAGAAAAAAGAAAAAAAGGGTATTTCTTAGTTTCTGAGGCTTGGTATAATTACCTTTCAAGTACGTAATTTGATTGACAGTTATATATCATGAGTTATACTGTTTCTTTCATCTTACTATTAATTCATTATATATTTACTATATCCCTGAATATGTTAAGTATATGTAATATATGTTGTGTATATTATGTCGTATTTGCTTGACATACTTTAGATCATCCTCTTACTTTCAGCTTTGTAGTTTGTTTTGGGATGTCTCCCAAGTTTTATGTAGTTGAGTTTATTGTGACCATAGCTATCCTTGTTTTTATATCAATTTTTTTCTTAGATGCTTCCTTTTATCTCTACTTTTTTTTCTTTCAGCTTTGCTTATGACATATGCCCTGTGAGCTTTACTGTTTCTTTTTATATTAATTTAAAAAGTATCTGGGTGCAGTTCATTTCTTTGCGGGGACTCATTACCTCTTCCGACTTTTTTCCACCAGTCCTATTTTAAGAGATCGTTTTGTTTATTGATAGTTCTTTTTCTATACCATTGTACTTGTTTTGTATGTTTAAGAAAAACAAAAATGCAATCCATAATACTTGTTTTTCTTAGGAAATTTTAAGACCATTATACTATTTTATCTTTTAACACTATGCTTATAGATATTTGTTATTTATGAGTCAAATTTGTTTTGTTTTGTTTTCAGTCTCTCAGGATGCTGAATATTGGTTTTGTGGAAGCTTCTGGAACTCTTCTCCTTAGTATGATATAACCTGATTCAGAGCGTACTGCATATAGTAAAGGGATGCTTAGTTCAAGCTTGAGAAGTACTGAAATCCTCTAGTAGGGCAGATTTGGACTACAGTGAGCATTTATTTGGCTTAGGAAAATGGAGGCTCCGAACAAGTTCGTCGCTGTCTCAGAACCTCAAAACCTGGCTCTGTGTGAACAAAGTGAGGTCTTGAAAGCAGATGTGTCTTGGCAGCAGGAGATCCCCCCTGTCATAGGGTCATATGACTCCGAGGTATCTCGCCAGAAGTTCAGACATTTCCAGTATTTGAAAGTGTCTGGGCCCCAGGAAGCACTGGACCAACTCTGGGAGCTCTGTCTTCGGTGGCTGAGACCAGAAATCCACACAAAGGAGCAGATTTTGGAACTCTTGGTGCTAGAACAGTTCCTGGCAATCCTCCCTGAAGAAGTCAGGACTTGGGTACATTTACATCATCCCAAGAACAGCAAAGATGTGGTGACCTTCATAGAGGATGCCACGGAAATGCTGAAAGACAAGGGTAAGACTATAGAAAAGTAGAAGTAGAGTAACTTGGCTTTATGAAGATAAATTATCTTTTTCTGAAGCTAGAGAGTGTCAAGTACAAGGTCGTGAAGGACTTTCAGTTGTAGCAGGAAACCTGAACTTTATTCCGTAGATTATAGAAAGCCCTTCCTGGTCATCGTTGAGGCCCGGGAAGTTTATATTTGTAATCCCATGGAAAAGTTATTGGAATTCCAGTGAGTTAATTCCAGTCTACCACTTCCAGTGCACCCCATGGCGAGAATAAAGACACTGAGGCATATTTGTAGTTATGGGGAGCCAAGGAGTCCTAAGTTCAGCTATGATGATGGCTACCTGGGACAAAGGCCTCAACCCAGGGCCCAACCCGGGTTTTATTCATTCATGAAAAAAGGGGTGGCTTGAGGATCAGTGACTGAGAATGGTGGGAAGTAGGTGAATGCTGTGAGCTGGGCTGGGTAGGAGTCCTGAAATCACCTTTGCAATATGCAGTGAGAAGCATATGCAGAAAGGGTAATCTGCATAACACAACTGAGATAGTGTCTAATATTTTGGGGTAGGTGCTTCATCTCTAATGTGTAATATTTTATGCCTTGGGAAGTCATAGCCTCTTATCTTGAGGCTCCCTTCCAAGAGCATAGAGCAGAGCTCTCTATCCTGCCTCAGCTCTCTATCCCGCCTAGCCTTGGCTCGCACATGTTTCATTTGAGAGCTATAAGGGAGCTGGAGAAACACTGCCCTGTCACCAGCTGGCCCAATTTGCATTGCTTAAAGCCAACTGTGGGACAAGGAAAAGTCCGAGTCAGCTCTGCGCACATTAGTGCATGGAAATAGGGCAAGGTTCAGCCAAGATGGAGACAGTTGCTCCTTCTTCAGGGAGAGTCAACCAGGTGGTCCTCCATAGTAGATCATGGAAATAAGAGAATTAAATCACATTGAGTAGGAAAGTAACACAGTTTGGTCTGCCTGTTAAAATACCATTTAGCATCAGTCTAGAGCAGGATTTGGCAAAGTATGGCCCATGGGCCAAATAATTTTAAAAATAAATTTCATTGGAACGTAGCCATGCCTGTTTACTCACATTTTGCCTACAGGCGCATTCATACTATGACCAGAGTTGAGTAGTAGCAGAAGAGACTGTGTTGCCTAGAGAAAGGTTACCAACTTCTCATGAAAAGGAGCTGAGGGTTCTGAAAATAGGAAAACCAATTAGGCTGTTGTAGTAGGTGTTGGAGAATGAAGGACCATTAGCAAAACAGAGGAGTTTAAACCTAAAGGAATTATTGACTGGCTTAAGGTGTAGGTAGAATAAAATAAGGTTTTGTGTGAACTCACATGTTCTTTCTATAAATGGGATATAAGTACCAAATTTTGTGTAGATATGGAGGGGATAATACATTAATCATATAGCATATTAGATTTGAAGTCCCTGTTGAAAAAAGCAATAAGTACTTAACGATTTAGCTTCTCATTGCTAGTAGGGCCTAGCAGTTATTATTTTTGCAGAGTTTTAATCATTCATAGGTGATTCTTATGAATCACATGTTAAAAGCACTTCTGCAGTCATCCAAAATGGCTCCAGGGCAGAACTTGTCTCCCTAATATTTTCTGTCATCTTGCTCAGGTGTACCTTTCAGAGACGCTGCCCCTCAGAAGAGCCACACCGAGGAGGAGAACGTGGAAGCTGACTCACTAACAGACAAGCCCCAAGTGAGTTAGGTTCCCCCTCTTTGCTGGATTGTAAATTCTTTTTTAATAGGACCTGCCTTTACTTGCCTTTTAACTTTCATCAAACATAGTTCCATCCAGGGTCATAAGTCACTTTTTTTTTCACAGAACATTACACCTATTTTCCTTAATAATAGACTTCTGGAAAACATTTGTCCTAGCCTTATGTAGTCTCTGTGAATCTATTCCCTCAAGAACATAGACGATAAATGAAGGTATAGAGCCTTACCGTAGGATGCTTGGAATTAAAAGTGGAGAGGGCCCATGCATAGAATCCTTGAGCAATGCCACTTACTAAGCAGGAGTAGAAAAACTTCAAAGGGTACTGAAAAGAGAGAAACAAAGATGAGAAGGAAATATGATGTCACTGAAGGCAAACTATGAGAACAGTTAAAAAAGAAATGTTTAAGGCTAGGGATGTAGCTCAGTGGTACAACGCCTGCCTGGCAAGCGCAAGGTCCTGAGTTCAATTCCCAGCACCAAAAAAAAAAGATAAAGACATGTTTGTAAAAGTGGAGTAATACAACCCAAGTAGTGTCCATTCACTAACATGCACAGGAAGAGAAGCCAGGTCACATTGGGTTGTGGAAAGAGAAGATCCTGGGAAATAGACAAACAAATGTGAACAACTTACAGAGACTGACTCCGAAGGATAAGAAGGGAAGAGTTTTATATGTTTCAGTGTGATTGAAAACACAGATAAAGACAAAGTTGAAGGTGCTGGAGAGAGAAGTGAATTAACTGATAGCGTGAGGTGAGAGAATTCACTTATTAACAAATACTTAAGTCTAATATGCCAGGGGCTGGGGATTTAGCTCAGCAGCACAGTGCCTGCCTGGCAAGCACAAGGTCATAAGTTCGATTCCCAGTACCGGAAAAAAACAAAACAAACAAAAAAAGTCTAATATGCCAGACACTTTTCTGAAGGCTAAAAATATCAGTAAAAAAACTAAAGTCTTTGCCTTATGTCTTTGCCTTATATAACCTCTTATGCATTAACTCCCTACTCTTACCATAATCCGTTCTTATTGACACTTTACAAGAGAATATAAAATTGAGATAAATTGTAGTAAGCACAGAAAAGTACAAAGAATGTAATTCACCCATTACCTCATTCCTCAGAGCTACACAGTACTGACATGTTGGTTTGGGTTTTTTGTTGTTCTTGTTTGGTTTTTTTGTTTGTTTTTGCATAATACCAGGCCTTTGCATTGAGTTACCCCCTAGCCCTATTTTGAGGCAGGATCTCACTAAGTTACATGGCTGGGCTTGAACTTGTAATCCTTTTGCCTCAGCTTCTCAGGGTGCTGGAATTACAAGCATGTGCCACAGTGCCCAGAAGCTTGGGTTTTTTTTAAGAAGCATAATAGAAGCTAATAGAAGCATACAGGCAAATATAAGCAAATAAGATAATTGTTAATACAAATAATTATTACAGATGAAAGGAGCCTAATATACTAAAGACTAATCACTAATCAGGCAGTCTTGCCTGTCTAACAAGATGACATTGCACTATGAGGTCTGAATGATAAGGAGCGAGCAGGCTACATTTCTCAGAGAAAATAGCTTCTCTTTTTCTGAACAGAGCCTACATTTTCATTACAAATTTCTCTTGAATCTACCTTACACACTTCTTATCTAATTCCTTTTCTGTAAATTCTGTATACTTTGTAGGAGTATTTTATTCCACAGTTATTTTAATTGCTTTTTCTTCTCGAAGTGCAAGTAGATCGAAGTAAGAACTGTACTGCCTTTTCATTTTGCTACCCTCATGGAGCTGATTAGCCCTTCATATAATTAATATAATTTCTTTGTCATCACTTTGAACCCAAAAGTTGTCCTATCAATTTCTTGTATATTCTGGCTTCTATGGTATTTTTTCCAAATTCTTTCTACCTCTGCTAATATTTTTTAGGAGTGACCTCTGTTTACAAAGGAACTTAATGTTTTAGGAACCAGTAACATTCAGAGATGTGGCTGTGGAATTCAGCGAGGAAGAGTGGGGGCAACTGGACTCTGCTGAGAAGAACTTGTACAAGGACGTGATGCTGGAGAATTACAGGAACCTGAACTCTTTGCATAAAGGTGGCATCTGTGTATTTACCTACTTTGTCTACTAGTAGAATCAGCTATTGAAAGTTATACAACTGCTGAAGTTGTTATGTTCATTTGGCTTCTTGTTCAGGTTTTCTAACAGCAGATCTTCCTGCTTTGAAAGTCCTTTTTGGTACAGAGCCAGAAATACACAGGTCCATGGTGCTTTTTTGGCCTGTGCTTCAGCAGCTTAGCCTACTGGACTGGGATGAAATTCTCTTTGCTATAAAATATGTCTGTTTGTTGTTGTTATTTTTCTCAATTAACAGCTCACTTATTTTCCAAACCAGTAGAGAACCCCAACTTGGAGAACAAGGAAAAAAGATGGGTAATAGAAGGAGAAATCCCAAGAAGGACCATTTTGGGTAAGAACCAGGAAGGTAGAAAATATTTGTAAGAAGTTACTGTTTGAATTATTTGTTCGGAGGGTGACAAAAAAGTACCTACACTTTAGGGGGAAACAAAAGGGGTATCATTGCCTTCTGTTCCCAGGCTCTTTCTCATTATGTGCTAAAATAGTGTATGGGTTAGGACCACAAACAGTTAACTTAAAGCTATGTGACTTGGCACAACTCCTCACCTGTAACTTTAAAGTACCTACTATGAGGACTAAATGAGTTAATACATATAGCACACTGAGAACATTGTCTAGCACATGATGCTAAATAAGCAAACATTAGCCAACTTAACATTGAACATTATTTTTTTGTTAAGAAAACAAATCTGCTTTGTGCTAAAATGGCTAGAAATCTTTTATATTTCCTTCTTTGATTATATAACCTCTTATGCATTAACTCCCTACTCTTACCATAATCCATTCTTATTGACACTTTACAAGAGAATATAAAATTGAGATAAATTGTAGTAAGCACAGAAAAGTACGAAGAATGTAATTCACCCATTACCTCATTCCTCAGAGCTACACAGTACTGACATGTTGGTTTGGGTTTGTTGTTGTTTTTGTTTGTTTTTGCATGATACCAGGCCTTTGCATTGAGTTACCCCCAAGCCCTATTTTGAGGCAGGATCTCACTAAGTTACATGGGCTGGGCTTGAACTGGTAATCCTTTTGCCTCAGCTTCTCAGGGTGCTGGAATTACAAGCATGTGCCACAGTGCCCAGAAGCTTGGGTTTTTTTTAAGTCATGTCTTTACAATACATCTCTGATTTCTAAAGATTTATTTTTTAATAAATTTTCTCAAGGTTTTTCCCAAAATGTATCAGGAATATATCATTTTATAGCCTGTTCTTTTCATCTATTATGATATCTTTAGCAGTTGCCTATTTAAATAATCTATAAAAATGTAGTGTCTGCCATACATATTTTTCCAACTTGTTATCATACATCTTGTACCCCCATTGTTTTTGCCTGTCAGTTTTATATGGAAGAATCTTTCCACACTAAAACTAAAACATATTCCCTGATTTTATTTTGATTTCACCATTTCAACATGATATCTTAATCAACCTGGTATTTACTTCAGTAAGTATATTTATTTTCCTAAATAGTTGATAGATTATGGTGTATTAAAGATAGCCACACACAAAAAAAGATAGCCACAAAGTCATTGTCACTCATCCCATCAAGTTGTAGACCTTGTTTTCCTTCCCTTTGAGTCTCAGGCAGTAGTGATACAGTTTAACCCGTGAAATACACAGAAGCGATATTTTGCCAGTTCCTAGTCTAGCTTATAATGGACTGGTAGCTTCTGCTTCTTTCTCTTGGAAGTCAACAGCCACTTGTTTAAACACACTGATATTGCCATGCTATGGGTAGCCCTCCTTAGCCACTTAGAATGTTTGCATATGTTGAATTAAAAGCGATCAGAATAGTACTCTTTTCTTTTCGTTCATTTTAGAAAAAAATACTTCCAGCCCCCCATTCAGTTTGACAGTGACTGTGTATTTATTACAGATAGCCTTTATTATTCAAGATATCATCCTTCTATACCTATTCTGTACACAGATTTTATTATGAAGAGATGCTGAATTTGATCACATGCTTTTTCTATATCTACTGAGCTGATCAGAATTTTATAAGATGCTTTTCTGCATCTACTAAGATGATCATAGGATTTTATCTTTCATTTGACTGATGTAATGTGTTACATTAATTGATTTGTGTACCTTCAACCATCCTTATATCCCTGTGATGAAACCAACTGGATCATGGTGACCTTTCTGATGTGCTGTTGAATTTGATTTGCTAGAATTTTGTTGAGAATTTTTGCCTCTATGTTCACATTAGCATTCAGTTTTGTTTTTGTATATGTCCTTGTCTAGTTTTGTTAGCAAGATAATGCTAGCTTCATAGAATAAATTTGGAAGGATTCCTTCCCTTTCAATTCTGAGAAATACTTTGAGAAGAATTGACATTAGTTCTTTTTTAAGTTTGGTAAAATTCAGCAGTGATGCCATCTGATTCTGGGCTTTTCTTTATTGGAAGACTTCCCATAACTGTTTCAACCTCAGTATTTGTTATTCTATTCAGATTTTTTATTTCTTTGTAGTTCAATTGTGGTAGTTCATATATACCCTGGAATTCATTGATTTATTGTGTTTTCCCATTTGTTAGCATACAGTTTTTCCTAATAGTCCCTAATGATCTTTATATTTCCTTGGTGCTAGTTTCCATGTCTCTTTCATTTCTAATTTTGAGTCTTTTTTTTTCTCAATTAGTATAGCTAAGCCACACGTTGCTGGTTTGATATTTTTCAAAGTGTTTTATTGATCTTTTCTGTTTTTTTAGTGTGATATTTCTGCTCTGATCTTTTTTTTTTTTTTTTTTTGGTTTTTCTCCGGTACCGGGAACCGAACTCACGACCTTGCGCATGCCAGGCAGGCGCTTTTGCTGCTGAGCTAAATCCCCAGCCCCTTTCTGCTCTGATCTTTACTTCTTTTCTTCTATTAATTTGGGATTTGGTTTTTTGCTTTTCTAAGTTCTTGAGATGCATTGTTAGATTATTTTAAATCTTTTTAGGCACTCATTGATATAAATTTCTCCCTCGGTACTCTTTTTGCTGTATCCTACAAGGTTCAGTAAGATGTTTCCATTTTCATTTGTTTTGAGAGTTTTTAATTTTTCTTCTAACTTCCTCAGTGACTATTTTTTTCAAAGCTGTTATTCAGTCTCCATTCATTTGTTTTTCCAGAATTTCTTTTGTTCTTGACTTCTAGTTTTAGTCCATTGTAATAAGAACATTACAGGATATGATTTCAGATTTTTAAAAAATTTTTAAGACTTGTTTTGTGGCCTAATATATGATCTATTCTAGGGAAAGTTCCATGTGCTGATAAGAACATGTATTCTGCAGGTCCATTTGGCCCATAGTATAATTTAACTGATGCTTCTTTGTTGAATTTTTGACTGAATGATCTGTCCATTGATGAAAATGGGGTACTAAAATCCTCCACTATTATTGTATCAGAGCCTGTCTGTCCTTTTATGTCTCATGTTTGTTTTATTGAGTGCTTCAACATTAGGTGCATATAGATTTGCAATCATATCTTTTTTTGTTTTGGTTTGTTTGGCTGTGCTAGGGACTGAAACTTGGACCTCATGCATACTAGGCAAATACTCTGTTACTGAGCTACATTCCCAGCCCTTTGTTAAAGCTTTATATTGAATTGATCTTTGATCATTAGTGTTCTTTATCTTTTCGTACAGGTTTCATCTAAATATCTACCTTGTCATATGTAACAACAACTGTTACCACTTAGTTTATGTTTCCATTTGCCTGGAATATCACTTTTTATCCTTTCACTTTCTCTCTAGTGTTTAGTGGCAAAGCTGGTTTCCTGTAGGTGGCATATTGTGGGTTTTTTAAAATGCAAATCTCTTTTAATTGAATAATGTAGTTTATTTACATGCTAGGTCATTACTAAAAGGTAAGGACTTATTTCTTATCATTCTGTTGAATTTTTGTTTGTTTTTGTCTTTTTGAGACAGGGTCTCGCTATGCAGTTCAGGCTGGCCTTGAGCTCACTTTGTAACCCAGGCTGGTCTTAAATTTGAAATGATCCTCCTGCCTCAGCCTCCCAAGTGCTGGGATTATAGGCATGCCCCACTACGCCCAGCTCTCTGTTGAATTTTTTCTAGATGTTTTAAGTATTCTTTGTTCTTCCATTTTAATCTTTGGGGGTTGATGGTTTATTGTACTGATAGTCACTCGTTTCTGTTTCTTTTTCATCTACTCTTCTAATGAATTTTATGCTTTCACATACTTTTGTAATGGTATTCATCTTCCTTTCACTTCTAGATGAAGAACTCCCTTCAGCATCCATTCTGAGAATGGTCTTGCAGTCATGAATTCCCTCAATTTTTACTTGATTTTTAGATGATCTTTATTTTTCTCTTATTTCTGAAAACTATGCTGGGCATAGTTTTCTTTGTTGCCAGTTACTTTCTTTCACAACGTGGAATATGCCATTCCATTCCCTCCTGGCTTCTAAGCTTTGTGCTGATAAGTCTGCTACTTGTCTGATGGCGATACCTTTAAATGTGGCTTGGCACTTTTCTCTTGCAGATTTTAAAATTCACTATCTTGTCCTTTTGACATTCTTTAATATATCATGGTGAAGATCTTTTCTGGTTATGTTTATTTGGGATTCTGTAATATTCCTGCATATGGGTATCCAAACTTTTCCCAGTAGTGGGATATTTTCTGATACTATTTTTCTAAATAGGTTCTCTTAACTTTTTGGCCTTGATATTCCAGAAACATGGATGTTTGTTCAGTAGTATCCCATAGGTCCTGGAGATTCTTTTCTTGGCTTTGATATTCCAGAAACTTGGATGTTTCTTCAGTAATATGCCGTAGGTCTTGAAGGTTCTTTTTATTAATTCTTGTATTTTTTTTTTTCTTTTTTCTCTTTTCTGATAGGAATATTTCAAAAGACCTGTATTCAAGTTCAGACATTCAGCCGGGTGTGGTGGCTCATGCCTGTAATCCCAGCACTCAGGAGGCTGAGGCAGGAGGATTGTTTTGAGTTCCAGACCAGCCTGGGCTACATAGTGAGCTCAAGGCCAGCCTGAAATGCATAGCATGACCCTGTCTCAAAAAAAAAAAGTTCAGACATTCATAACTTGATCTGATCTGTTGCTGAGGCTTTCAACTATATTTTTTGACTTACTGAACTCTTTATTTCCAAGATTTCTGTTTAATTCTTTCAAAATTTCTCTCTTTGCAATTCGTTTCATTCACCTAACATTTTCATTCTGTACTTTTTTTTTTCCTTTTTTTTGAGACCGGATCTCACTATGCAGTTCAGACTGGCCTTGAACTAACTTGGGGTACAGTCCAAGCTGGTCTCAAACTCGCAATGATCCTCCTGCCTCAGCCTCTTGGGTGCTGGGATTATAGGCATGTGCCACCACGCCCAGCTGTCTTTCACTCTGTACTTAAGATCCATGATACATGCTTATATCCTTATGTACTTGAGTCTCCCTTTCCTCATTAAGCAGTTTCCTACCATTTAGTTTATCTAATTTTATTTATTTTTTTAAATATAGAGACTATTTCAGAAGACCAAAATTCACTTCTAAAGCAGAATGTTTCTGCAGAAGAATCATTGCATGGAAAAATTATGACAAGCCCTGCCAAAAATGTACATGCTTCCTTACACAAATGGAGAGGTGAGGATCAGCTTCATAGGAACCAGGAAAAGCAGGAAGTAAATTTTCCACAAGAAGCTTCCATTCATATGACAGTCTACAGTGAGGAAGGAGATTCTGAATATAATGACAATAAGAAAAGCTTTATGTCAGTTAACTCTATTTGGGATATACAACAGGAAACTCCTGCAGAAACAAGGTCTCCAAACAGCCATAAGTTTAAAACTAACTTCACGTTTAATTCAGACTCTGTGGACGAGCCACATTCAGAATATAACGAATGTGGAAATGCTTTGAGCATTAATACACATATTATTCAGCCCAACAAAAGGCATATTACAGTGAATTCCTATGCATGTTATCAATGTGGAAAAACCTTTAGCCGAAGTTCATCACTCATTAGACATCAGATCATTCACACTGGAGAGAAGCCCTACAGATGCAGTGAATGTGGGAGATTCTTTAACCGATACACAAACCTAACAAAACATCAAAAAATTCATACTCAGGAAAAGGCCTCTGAAGGTAGTAACTGTGGAATAACCTTCTGTAAGAGTGAAGACAGTCATAAAAACCCAAGACTCCATTCTGGACATAATTTCTATGAATGTGTCGATTGTGGAAAATCATTCAACCGTAGTTCCTCCCTGATACGACATCAAATGATTCATACAGGAGAGAGACCATTCAATTGTAAGGACTGTAAGAAAGCTTTCAACCGACGTTCAAACCTTATTAAACATCAAAAACTTCATACTCAAGTAAAAACTGAAAAGGAAGAAATAACTGAATTACCTTTAATAGGTGCAGGACTCACTCAACATCATGGATATTAGAGAGAATCCCATAAATATAATAAATATAATAAAGCATTGTCAAAATTATTCCTTAAGTGATGTGACAGAATACTAGAAAGAAATCTGTTTGAGAGAGCTTTTCTTTTTTTTTGAGAGAGAAAGCTTTTCTAGACTCCCAAATGAAGCTATAAGGGTTTATACTTTTAACATACTATCACTATACAAATCTTTGTCTATCATTTTGATATGTTACCCGCACCTTTCTCTGGTTCATAAATAGGACTGATTCTTGCATTCACCTGACTTAGTGATGAAATAGATATTAGAGAGCAGCCAAGAAACATGCTTTGAGTTGATATTTAATGAACTGTTGGTCCTTATGAGAAGGCCGCAATAAAAAAGAAGCTTATGACAAGTATAATATAGAGGAACACTGTTAAGGACTGAAATCTCTGAATTAATGGCAAAGTCTTCAGTGACTGCCAGTTATTCCCATTCATTCCACCCCAAAGATAT
The DNA here is from genome assembly GCF_000276665.1 of Chinchilla lanigera. Classification (NCBI taxonomy): domain Eukaryota; kingdom Metazoa; phylum Chordata; class Mammalia; order Rodentia; family Chinchillidae; genus Chinchilla; species Chinchilla lanigera. The sequence continues at coordinate 22,843,435 of NW_004955414.1, forward strand.
CTTTACCAAATTGGGGGAGTTTTCAATTGCAATGGGAAATTCAGTTGTTCACTTTTATGTATTCTTGAAATCTGCATTTTTAAAAAGTACTTTTTGAGATCCAGGCTGGAGAGACAGCTATAGCCTGAGGTGAGATCTGTATTTATCCCAGATTCTATGATATTAATAAAGTATCCTAACACTCTGTACCAAAACTGTGCCTGCTGTAAGCTATTTCAGATCCCAAATGGTTCTTTGAGCCAAGTGGTATGTCGTAATCTACCTCCCAAGAAGTTCACAATGGAGAAATTCTCAGTGAATGATGATGGTGGCTTCTCATCAGAGTTCAGGCCTCGAAAAGCAGGAAAGGTGGACTAGAGGGGAACCTCTATGATAAATTGATAAATGTCAAAAGTTGTATTTCTTTGTTCATTCTTTACATAAAAACACAAGCTATATTAAAAACTCAATACAGGAAGTTGGTATGGAAATTTATGTATAAGCAATGCAGATTTTTGGAGGAGCCCAACAAGAGGAAGACAACTAAATATTCAATTCAGAAACTTACTGACATGGTAATTATAATGGATACTGACTTTTTAAAAGATATTCTGAGTGTGTGTGTGTGTGTTTTTTTTTTTATTAACTAATTTTCTTTTAGGTGATCAAAAGATAAAAATACCATTTCCATCACTTAATTACCTTTTCTCTCAACAATCAGATATTTGAACCTGTTTTTTTTTTTAAATCCCTAAAAGTTAAGCTTTCTTTTAAAATTATGCTCACTATTTTCATTATAAAGTACCTTTTTAGAGTACATTTAAATTTTATTTCTTGCACAATACAGGCAATTGACATCTTTTTTACCCTCTTTTCATATGCCTACTTCTTATTTACTAAGTATTTGAATGTTATTATATGCCATCAAAGACAGATATCTAAGATGATTCATGAAGACTGGAGATTAGATTAATGAGGGATTGTTAGGAGAAATGATAAAGGAAAAACAAAGAACAGAAAGCTACAGAGAGATAGCAATACATGTTCAAGAAGAAGTTCATTGGCTGGAAGACAGCTGGCCCTGAGTAAGAGGGAGTGTTCACTTCGCATACAAGTACTGCTAGGGAGAGACTCAAAGGTTTTATCATGAGAGACCTTACAAGCCACCGTAAGAGTTTGGAATGAACAAGGTTCTTGTTAATCCCACTGTTATTCAGTACTCTAGAACAAATGACTGAAATAATGAGAAAAGGAAAACATCATAATTTGGAAAAAAACAATAATTTGCTAATGACAGTTGACCACTGGGACAATCACTGAACTGAGATATATATACTCACTTTTCTCAAACACTACCCTGAATAAATGGAAAAACATGTCTGGCTGTGAAAACTATTGTAGAGCTGTTTAATTTCCCCATAGTAATTGTTCAGGACTTTCACATTCTACAGGGAAATAAATTTAACTCCCAACCTGCTAGATGTTCTATCCAAGTTCATGTTCCCCAAAATCAAAGAATGAATTCTAAGGAACAACAGAGGATGAGAGTAGGAAATTTAATTGAGGGAAAGACAGCTTTTGCCTCAGAAACAGGAGGGGACCTGACTGGGTAGCCAGTGAGCCCATTTCACAGAGGAAGTTTTATAGAGCAAAATCGCAGAGCAGGTACAATGTGGGTTAAAACTATGGTCAACCCATAAGACTGTAAGTATAGCTACTTAGGTAATACTGATCCAATGGGGAAGCAAGTCATGTAGCAAGTGTACATGGAAAGAAAAAAGGACTGCTCAGAAAGGGATAGATCCAGGGGTCTTGGTCACCCACCAAGGTGACTGATGTCCAGCTAGACTTTATTGGATGAGGTGTTACCACTTACCCCTTGGGGAAGCATGTAGGCCTGGTCATTCTGTCATTTCTTGAGGTCTGGCCTCCAACAGATGCACATCTGGCCACAGTTATAACGTGTTTTGTACTGACTCTTGAGGGTCTAGCCCTTTCAGACTGTATAATATTTCTACCTAACTTAGCTGTCTATAATACTATTTTTAAAAATTCTATCAAATATTTGAGAATTTCAAAAAATAGTTATAAAGTTTATTTTATAAACATTACAAGTTAAAGTAGCTGTGATTATTTTTTAAATGGTAATAACAGGCCCCTTAGTAGTAATACAGTATGCAACTGGCCTAGGAGTAGACAGCTTTTGCACAAAATTGATTGTAGCTAGATATAAAGTGTAAAGATTCTGTGTATCATAAATTACCACTTCAGATCAGTGGGGGGGGGACAGTTAACTCAGTATTTACATATATACCATATCCAGATGCATTAACTATATGAATATAGTCTGCTAAAAAATGTATATATCAGGAAAAGGAAAACTTGCATGAATATTTTAATACTAAATTTATTGAGACATCATGAGATTAACACAGGTTACCTTTGGCCTCTACAATTAAGAAATGCTCAAAGCAGTGGCAATAAGGTCACAGAGGCCAGGCGTGGTGGCACACACCTGTAATCCCAGCACTCAGGAAGCTGAGGCAGGAGGATTCTTACAAGTTTGAGACCAGCCCGGGCTACAAAGTGAGCTCAAGACCACCCTGAACTGCATAGTGAGACCCTATCTAAAAAGACAAAAAAAAATGTTCCAGATATTTATTAGTATGGTGAACTACTGAAGTACATATACATTTTTTGGCAGGCTGTGTATAATATAGATACTCATTAATGTATTAAAACCAAAAATGTTAATAAACATGCTGTGGAAAACTGGTTAAAACATTAAACAAACCATCATCAGGAAAATGCTCTACATTAATTAATAAAAACAGATTCACATTCTGGGCAGATAGAAAACATAAAGGACGAATAAAAATACTTAATTTAGCGAGATTGACAATAAATGTAACTCATACACAACTAGCAAGAATTTAAATTACCTTTCAGGAGGGCAAATATAACATGTATTGAGAGACTTTTAAAAATTAATACATGGGAAGGAACAGCATTAAGGATTCGAAAACAACATGAATTCATATACTTCTCCAAAGGATGGGCTACAATATACAGCCTAATGAGAATTTAAGAAGAGACCAGGCATCCAGCCTATTAAAGGGAAAAGTACCTATCAAATTTAGTTTGACCAAGCAAAGAACAAGTATGTTCAAGGAAACACCAGACCGAATGAGGGGACCAAGACATCTGAATAGAGATGCTAGCACACTGCTCTGCCACAAGGGGGAGGCAGTGAAAAACTTATTCTGAGGAAAGTGAGTGGGAACTGTGGAAATTAACAAAGAAGTGACAGGAAACCTACAACACAGTTTTAAAGATAATCTAAAGGAAGTACCAAAGCAATCCTCAGTGTTAACTCTAGCTCCCCAACTCAGAGAAGGGAACACAGCCAGCATAAAGGAAGCAGGAAAGTACCAGCAAGCCAAACTATAGCAGCAGACTGGCAGTCCTAACTGCAGGAGTCTATAGTACTTATCAATTTTAAACCCAGTTTGGGGAGCTGGCTGGTCTAAAAATGACTCTGTTCCAAAGAAGAAACTTCACTTCGGATTTACTCAGCCTCTTAGATCTCACACCCCTAAACACAGCCAACACTCAATCCCATCTTTAAGTTCCAGCCGCAGAACCCTTGGGCTTGTCTCACAAGGTAAGCAGCCCCCTTCAGCATCCTGCAGCTTCAGGACCAGCAGCTGCATTGCCTTGCTGGCACTAGAGAGGGTCTCCTCTCAGGCCCCAAATCATGGGACTGTAGCTACTGCTGTAAAGTCCTAGCTTTACCCCCATGGATCCACTGGGAGCTGGAAAGGCTCCACAGTTCCAGGAGTGCTGCTCCCAGTGTCCCCAATCCCCATTGACACCTGAGCTCACCCAGTAAGTACTAGGGCAGAGTTCCTTCCCAGACCACAGCCTTGAGACTGCAACTTCAGTGCTAAAACCCTGAAGCTTCATTAAGCTTGTCCCTGGGGACCAGAGGAAGTGCCCATATGCTTCTCAGCTCCAGAACTGTAAATACAAACACAAGCCTTGTCCCCACCAGAACTTGCTCAACAGGAACAAGGTACATTCCCACCACTGCAGCTCTTGGCCCATAATACCAAAGCCACAAGCCCCAGTAACACCTGTACTTAACCCATGGGACCAAGGGAAAGTTACCCCATAACCCAGACGTTCAGAGTGGATACCAACTCCACAAGCCCAGATTATCTGCACATGTCCAGGAAGACACAGAGAACATCTCCTCAGCCCACAGATTTTGGACCACAATACTGCTGCCAAAAGCCCTGGTACCACTTGGGCCTGTGCTATAGGACCTGCAGTTAGGTCCCACAACTAAAAAGAAAGCACCTAACACCACTTCAAGCCTCAGCACTAACTGCAATGATTTATGGAACTTAAAAGAAATTCTCCTTTGTGCTCCAAAAACTCAAGTCCACAGTATGGTGCCACAGACCTTAGCATCATTTGTGCATCCTTTAAAATTCCATGTAACAACCCCAGAGAAGGACTCTTAATTCATTATACTTGGGTAATACAGTCAAACTTTTCACACTACGACTGGCCAGCCACGAGTTATTTTTACATCCTCACATTTAAATCCTCACAGAATTAGAAGAAATAGAAGGGGACAATTCCTCAAAGGAATTGGATTCTAGAGTAAAAAAGAGTTGTCCATAATATGGTGCTTTTGGCGTGGATAATGTACACTTTTCATCTGCATCAATAACTTGTGGCTGACTGGATTCATGTGATTGTTTGTTTGAGACAGTGTCTCACTCCATAGGCTTGAACTCACTACATAGTTTAGGCTGGCCTGGAACTCATAATCCTCCTGCTTCAGCCTGCCAAGTGCTAGGATTACAGCATATGCCACCATATCCAGCTTCATGTAATCCTAACACTACAGAAAATTATCATGATAGCTTTCACTATGGTCAAGTATCTAGCTTGTGAACAAGGAAGGGCCCTTTTGGGGTGTGAGAAAATCAGCTTCTCTAGAATCAAACACATCTAAACCAACCCTACCGAAATGGATCCCAAACCATTGAGCTCCCAGGACAAATCAGCTCAGCCCAGTGCTCTCGGCTCCACTTGCAGAGGGAGGTAAGGGAAGGTCCAAGTCTGACACTAGGAGATCTATGGCATATGCATCTAAACTTCATAGCTTCAGTCCATCAATAAACAAGGAGAAAATCCAGCCTAAACAGCTGCTAGTCCTGTGACATGCCAACAGCCAGAGAGGGAATAGCAGGTCAGAAGGTGAGAACTGCGACTGGCAGGAACAAAACCAGACAGAATGCCCCAATGGACTTGCACACCAACGGAGCCATGGGGGGTGCTGAGCAGACACCGGAGCTTCATCGAGCCTGCGAGCTGCTCATCCCACCGCCCGCCCAAAAAGGGCCCCCGCTGCTAGGTTTGAGAGTTCTGTGGATTTGCCAGGTCTGTGTGTACAATGAAAATACACAAAATTTCCCAAGGAAACCGAGCACCCCTTCTTTGTGGGCTCCTGTTTGGTATCTATTGGAAATGTAGGGCGATCTCCGGCATTTGGTGCCTTAACAAATTTCTCCATTGGACCTGACCCCTCCTCCACTTGGTGTCACAAATCGTGACCCTTTCTGACCCGTGTGATTTCCCCACTACATGGTAGGCTTCTTGGGAACTCTCTCAAAGTGACTGTGAAATATGATCAAAATGCATTACACACACTGAAACACCCGCCAAATGTAAAACTAAGGGGTGAACATGGGATAAGGAGGAGGGAGGGAGGGAGGGAAATGACTAAAGTATGTTATGTGCTTGTACAAATCTGCCAGACTGAATCTTTTAATCTGTATAACCAATATACGCTAATAAAGTAGGAAAAAAAAACCTAATATGCTAAAAGACAAACTAATTCAAAAATATTAAAAAGACCTTAAAATGTTCAGGCTGGGCATAATGGCACACACCTGTAATCCCAGCACTCGGGAGGCTGAGGAAAAAGGATCATTGCCAGTTTGAGACCAGCCTGGGCTACAAAGCGAGCTCAAGGCCAGCCTGAACTGCAAAGCCGGACTCTGTCTCTAAAAGACACACACACAAAAAAAGGAAGTCCAGACTACTTTCACAACCAGCATGCTGTGATAGCACAGTACTTTATCATGTGGCATAAACTATTCCAAGATAAACGTTTATCTTAGGGTGTCTTAGGACTCGTTTCAGTGTCTTTTCCAGCAAAAGCTACTTAAACCCCAAAAAGTCACATGATTATCCCAATCCCATACCATCAGCAAGATATCCTAGGTCCTTGCCAGGTGAGTTCTTCAGACTTTTCAGATACCATGCTGTTCAGGGAAACTATTTTCAAGGATGTTAACATTCTAATTCTTTTGACAAATTAATGAAAGAATGAATGTATGGGTAGTGGAAACTGAACCCAGGACCTTCATGTTGAGCTGCATCACTGCCCCCGACCTCCCATTTAAATCTTTTATTTTTTGCTAACACATTAAATTACCAGGCTGGCCTCACATTTGCAATCCTCCTGCCTCAGCCTCCCAGAGTCTTGGGATTACAGGCATGTACCACCATGTAACAACTATTTTTAGTGCCCACTGAAATTCTCTTAGTCACTGTGATATTTTCTAAATTCTAGGGCCTCATAAAATAAACACCACACCATAGTATCACCTTTTGGATTGGATTGTGTAGTTTTTCTGTCTCTTCATAGCCTAGTACAGTATTCAGTAGATGTTACAATTTGATCAATCAACCTGACAGGCATTTCTGGCAGGATTTGCCTGACTCATACTTTTCCTACCAGAATTTTATATGACAATGTGTATTATTTCCAATTCACACTGAGCTCATGATTGTAAGTCTGTTGACACTGTGTAGAAATATACTGTCTTCATAAAAACTCATCTGAACTCAGGAAATCTAGCTCTTAATCACTGGGCTATATTTACTGCTAAAACTGCTCACTTTGCTTGAAACATTTTTCTTCTCTCCCCTGATCTTCCACTAAGATTAGAACGACTCTCTGGAAAACCAACCCTGACTCCCCAAGGATGGCTGTGACTATTCCCATGGCAAAATCTGAGCTTATATTCTCTAGATGAAAATATCCTAGTCTTTTCAGAATAGCTAAAACCCCATCAAAATATTAATTGAAAAACATTTCACTGTCCTTAAATACTATATGCTCAAACATAAGCTTTCACAAGGAAATTTTCGCATCTGTAAAGTATATTGACTTCCCTTTTAGCTATTAAAACACTGCCTACAATTTAGCTTTAAAACCACTTCTGGGCCAGGTGCATGCCTGTAATCCCAGCACTCAGGAGGCTGAGGCAGGAAGAGGGTCATTGCGAGTTCGAGACCAGCCTTGGCTACCAAGTGAGTTCAAGACAGCCTGAACTGCATAGTGAGACCCTGTCTCAAAAAGACAAAAACAAACAAAACAAAAACCACTTCCGGTACATTCATCATACTCAATATATATTCAAAATTTTATCATTTCCCTCACTTCTACTACTGATATCTTGTTAATACTTTCTTTTAGGGACTACTGCAATATTTTCAAACTAGACTCCCTGCTTTCTCTCTACTTTTAGTCAAATCTTAACACAAAATTTAAAGTGGGACTACTGAAAATTAAGTTAGATCATGTCACGTAAAACCCTCCAGTGACTTATTTTCCATCAGGAAAATATCAAAGGTCTTTACAATGACTTATACGGCCTTTAGTCTCATTCCTTATTTTCCTTCTCACTTACTTGGCTATGGTACATTCCAGATACATTCCTTGCTAGTCTCAGAGCCTTTGCACTTGCTGAACCCTCTGAATTAAATTCTTTTACCCTGGGTAGCTCCATGGCTTAAGTCTTTCCTGAAATATTAGCCTATGAGGCCATCCTTGACCAACCTAACTAAAACTGCAAACTTCCCCACCACCCTCATATTTTCAATTCTTTTATCTTTCTCCTTAACGTTCATCAATACACACTACATGCATAATTTTTTGAGACACGGTCCCACTATGTTTCTCAGGCTGTCCTTGAACTTGTAATCTTCCTACTTCATCTCCTGAGTAGCTCATCCTCTCAGGTACGGTATCTAGTAATACAGGCAGTCAAGGGCATTCATCACCCAACTGTTCATTTTCTTTCCTTAACCCTTAATGGTTGGATTTCCTTGCTTATCTTCATGTCTTTATTGTTTCTCATTATTAAAATCAACTCATTTATCCACAGTTCTGCTCATTGCCTCTTTGACACAGCATTTTAAATTTCCCTTAAGTCCTTGTTTCCGTATCTTTTAGAAACTTTACTTAGCAATTTCTACTTTAGCTTTAGTAAGCTTCTGTTATGCTACTGGGAACACCAATTTTCTACTCTCCTCTAAAGCCTGAGAGCTAATTTTCCGGGGTGTATCTGAGTCTTCACAATGACGTTCTTTGACATTTTCGTCTTACTTCTCTAAGCAGGTCCACATAATTATTTTTTTTCTCTTGGAAAGTAGTATCTAAACATATTTGTATATCAATAGTTAGGAGCTGTGTATTCATATTAACTCTGCTCCACTTTTATAATGGACAATTCTCTTTTTACATTGGTTTGAGGGTTTATTGTTGCATACAGCTGAGTTTAATTCTGTTCTTAAGAGCTATTTCTCTATTACTATTCTGTTCTGTGGAGGTTAAATTCTACTGCTTAGATCTGCATTATCTTTGGTTTGTGGCATTCACTGCAAACTGCAGTCCGCATTCTTCTTGAATAATCTAAATCTACTTCTTGTTATGGTGTCTGAGCCTATAAATAAACGTGGGAAACTGGGGACGAGATGGGATAAGGGCATCACAGTTACCTCAAAATGCCAAAGCTCTGCAACACAATGGTTCCAGAGTTCACTGACTAACAGAAATATCTCTAATATGCTCTTAGGTACAGGTCCATGTTTCCCATCTTTTAATAGGTGGCTTTTGCAGCATAATTACTTAATTCTATCAGTCTCATGGTTAATTCTTCCATATTTGAGCAATATTTACCAGTTTAAAATTTTGTGTTCCATTTTTTCTATGGTATATTAGGAATTTCACAGATGTCATGGTCTGGATCCAAACTGGCCCCCAAAGCCTGCTTGGAAGATCACTGAAGGGCCAGGGATATAGCTCCATGGTACAACACCTGCCCAGGAGGCATATGGTCCGAAGTTTGATTCCCAGTACCCACCCCACAAAAGATGATTGGATTATAAGGAAGTTATAGCTGATTTTTCTGGTCAGAAGAGGCAGGTCACTGGGGTGTGACGTGAGAGGGTGGCTCTCCTTCCCTAGCTCCTCCCTTCACTCTCTGCTTCTTGGCTGCCATAAGGTGACCAGCCTTCCTCCGTCCAGGCCCTTCCCCATGACACTGACCACACAAGGACTGAAAATTCTAAAACGTGAACCAAAATTAACTTCCTCTTTAAGTTGCAAGTGTTGAGTATTTTGTCTCAATGACAAGGTAAGTGACTAAAACTAGATGCTGTTTCAAAGACAGATAGCCAGCCAGGGATAGTGGCACACCCCTATAATACCAGCAGTTGGGAAGCTGAGGCAGGAGGATCACTGTGAACTGAAGCCCAGCCTGAATTGCACCCAAAACAAAACAAAACAAATAAAGATGGTTAGCCAGGTTCCATTCAAACCAAGATTTAAATGTTTTGAAGTCAGTGAAAATATGAAGTTAGACTTTGTATCATTTCCTGGCACATTAAAATACACTGGAAAAAGCTGGGCATGGTGGTACACACCTGTAATCCCAACATTCGAGAAGCTGAGGCAGGAGGATCGTTGCAAGATCAAGGTCAGCCTGGGCTACAAAGTGAGCTCAAGGCCAGCCTGAACTGCATAGCAAAACCCTGTCTCACAAAGACCAAAAAAAAAATTACACTGGGAAAAAAAGACTACAATGAAGCAGAAGAGTTTTTTTTTATATATTTTTGACTATGTATAATACATACAGTACATAAAATATACTTTAAGTATCTTTTAATCCTCCTAATGATCTCCTCTTGAAGAGGAGAAACCTTGTTGCTTGGGATTACTTGTGTTTCTCACAAGCTTTCTTTTCCAGCAGCACTTACTGAGTTTAAAGGTTCAGATTTGTTTAAGCTATTAACTAAATGAGCATGATTTGCAAGGTTTCTCTTCCATGATTATTGTGACAATATGAATTCTGATCAAATCCCTTATAATAGTCATGGAATTTATATATTTTTTTCTCCTATATGGACTCTCTGATGAATCTGAACAGCTGAGCTGTGTATGACTGAAACCTTTACCACTTTACATACTGCTAAGGCTTCTCTCCTACACGACCCTCTAATGGACAAGATCAGAGCTGTGACTAGAGCCTTTTCCACAATCACCACACTTAGAGGGTTTTTCTCCAGTGTGCATGCTCTGATGAATGAGAAGATGCAATCACTGGCTGAATCCCTTTGCACACTCCTCACATTTATAGTTTCTCTCCAGTGTGTACTAACGAGTGTGAAGCTCTGAACCCTTGCTGAAGCTCTTCCCACACTTATGACAAGTGTAGGGTTTCTCCCATGTGGATCCTCTGGTGATTTCGTAGGTCTGAGCTGCGACCAAAGCCCTTCCCACAGTCATGACATTTGTAAGGCTTCTCTCCTGTGCGCGGCCTCTGATGAATTTGAAAATTTGAGCACCGGGTAAAGCACTTACCATAGTCCTCACATTTGTAGGACTTCTGCCCTCTGTGTACTCATTGATGAATTCAAGTATCTGAGCTCTGACTGAAGCCCTTACCGCACTCATCACACTTACATAGTTCTTCTCCTGTGCGGACTCTCTGCTGAGCAGGAAGTACTGAACTCTAAAAGTTACTACACTGATCACACGTAAAAGGCTTCTCTCCTATGTGAAGTCTCTTCTGAATGCATAGTAATGATTTTCTACCAAAGTCTTTGTCACACTGTAACTTACACAGCTTCATTTTGTGGGCTCTTTGATGATTGTGAAGACAAGAGATCTGACTAAAGCTCTGACCACATGCATTACCGATAGAAGGTATTTCCTCTGCACAGACCTTCTGATGGAAGTGAACTCCTGAGCTCTGACTAGTTACTGCCAACTTCATCACATTGACACAGCTCCTTCCTTGTGTGGACTCTTGGGTGCCTGTATAAATCTGATCTCTGAGAAGCACGCTGTGCTGACCAAATGTTGACAGAGCTTTTCTCCAAGATGGTTTTTCCTGTGGCGAACATACTGTGAGTTCTAAAAATAAACTTTACGTTTATTATATCCACAGTATTTTTCTTCCATAGTCTTTCGGTGGGTTGTTTTGGCATATCTCCCCAATGTACTCTGGAAGGGCTTCTTCCACTGGGATATAAAAGTGCTGAACTATGAGCCTCTTGTTTTTCTCCATGAGAATATTTTTCTTGCGCATACTGAGATGGTATTGGTCCCCTTGAAAACCATGGGGGGCTGGGGATTTAGCTCAGCGGCAAATCGCCTGCCTGGCAAGTGCAAGGTTGTGAGTTCGGTTCCCGGTACTGGAGAAAAACCAAAAAAAAAAAAGAAAACCATGGGAATCACTCATACAGACTTCTAACAGTAGTCTTGATTATGTTGTGTATTTAAGGACTGCCAAGGTATATACCTTTTATATTTTAAGTTACTGGAGTTTTTGCCTTCAGAAGTCAGTTCATAGTTCCCATTGTCTAATGCTTCTGTGGAGAAAATTAACAACTCTTGACACTGGGAAGGGCCTTTGAAATATCCCTCTTAAATGCTTTCCTCATAGTTCTGACTCATGTATCTGAATGCCCGCATTCCTCCAGCCTTGCCAGCAAGGAATATTTTCATATTTTAAGTATTTGAGTATTTCTTCTTGTGATTTGTAGTTCTCATTCAGGATTCCTAGAAAAATAAGCAAATACTTCAGTGATGATATAAAGCTTGTGCTTAAGAACTTCCAAGTATCTGTATCAATGACCTTTAGGACAACAGGAATACATGTGTAGAATGCAGTAGGAAGGAAGGGTCATGACTTTAGCTACTCCATTGGACCTAAATTTATTTTGTTAACTGATGTGTTATTTGATGTATGTGTTCATTTAATCACTCATTAATTCATCCCACAAACATTTTTTTATTTTTATTTTTTTGGTACCAGAAATCAAATTCAGGACCCTGCACTTGCCAGGCAGGTGCTGTGTCACTGAGCTATAACCCCAGCACCCTCCACAAACATACCTTGAGCATCTAGTTACCAATAAGAAATAACACAGTAAGGCCAATCCCTTCATTGAAATAATCTAAAACACTGAAATTCAATTGTATTGCTTTATTTTGGGCATTGTTAAATAAATAAAATATGCTGTTTCTATTTCTTTGCTCTAGAATAGTGAAGATGGGGGAGGAGTAATATGGCTTCATTAACTCTTTTTATTTTGGGGGGGTTCTCTTTTTACTCTATTTCAAGGTTTGGCTATCCAATTTTGTCACTGGGACAATAACAAAAGTGTCACAAGCAAACATGAAAAGTGCCCGTCTTCTCTCTTGCTGCTTCAAAAATCCTGTGGTCACCATCATGTAAATGAACCGGGGACAGCTTGTTTGAAGAGGGACACACAGTCAGTGTATCCCTATTATCTCCACTGATATTGAGCCACCTGGTGGGCGGCAAATTCATCTTAACATCCAGCCCCAACCAAGTCTCTCTGTGATAGACGATCTAATCAGCCAATAGGAGTCATAAAAAATAGTATCATTTCTTTTAAGGCATTAAATTTGAAGCAGTTTGTGAGAGAACAAAAGATGAAGAAAGAACAAATTTAGGACCTCACAAAATTGGCCAAGTATGGAGATCTGGGCTTTAAGGGTAAATTCAGAAGATACCTAGAAATAATCATAAATATCTAAGTAATTACTTAAGTCCACATGTATTGGAAAATGTTTCATTTTACTTTTTTCTGGTCTAATATCCCTGATTCAACACTTTTAAATCTGAACTGTGCTGAAATTCAAAACTTTTTGAATGTTGATATGCTCAAAAACTTTCATATTTTCAACATTTGAGATTTCAGATGAGGGATACTCAAGTAGTGAAGTATTGCGAAGTCAAAAAAACTCCATGCTGGGCGTGGTGGCACATGTGAGTTTGAGGCCAGCCTGGGCTACAAAGTGAGCGCAAGTTCAGCCTGAACTGCATTGCGAGACCGTCTCAGACAAAAAAAACACACAAAAAACTGAATCTGAAATACTTTTCATCCCAAACATTTTGGATAAGCAACACTCAAACTGTATTTGTCATCTGACTTACAACACATTTTTTTGTCTTTTTCAGAGGAAGATCTTACTATGCAGTTCAGGCTGGCCTTGAGCTCAATTTGTAGTCCAGGCTGGTCTCGAACTCGCAATGATCCTCTTCTTGCCTCAGCCTCCAAAGTGCTGGCATTACAGGCCTGTGCCACCATGCCCGGCCTCTACAACACATTTTTGAAAATATTTATTCTACAGCTGGGCGTAGTGGCGCACGCCTGTAATCCCAGCACTCAGGAGGCTGAGGCAGGAGGATCATTGTCAGTTCGAGACCAGCCTGGGCTACAAAGTGAGCTCAAGGCCAGCCTGAACTGCATAGTGAAACCCTGTCTCAAAAAGACAAAAAAATAAAAAAATTTTAAAAAAGAAAATATTTATTCTACCACCTCAATACAAGCACCAGATAAAGAACTGAAATATTCAAAAAAACTGCTTCTAGAAAAAGCTAAATTTATTTGCTGTTAGCTGGGATAACTTTATCTACTGACAGGATATTTGTGTAGTTCCCACACAACCTTCCCGTAGAGTATTTTGGGAAAGAATCCAGGAATTTCCACCCATCCAAAGTAAAAGTAATAGTCACATCTTCAAATGTTACTGCCATCTGGTGAAAGATCAGGCTTTCCAAGAAGAAACCAAGAAGACAGACAAAAAGATAGTCAGCAGGTAACATACGTGGCAAAGAAAAAGAACAAACAGGAAAGAAAAAAACAACAACAAGGAAGAAAAACAAAGCATGTAAAAAGAGACATACCATATGTAAGTTAAATGGCTAAATATTAATTTCCCACTCCAATCTGTGTTAACCGCTCTGTAAAGCTGTATTTTCAAGATTATGATTCTTCCTCTTTTGTGATTTAGCCCTTTATTTTGGAGGAAATTCCCAAATGAGTTTAATCAAACCTATTAATATTAAGCCTGATGAAAAAAGCAAAAGTGAGAAACAGGCAAGGTCCTCTTCAAGAGGCACCATTAAATTTAAAAAAAGAATCTCCAAGCCTGATTAAGAAAAATCCCAGGAATCATTTCAATAATTGTGTATCTGAAGTGTTCATTAACTCCCCTCGCAATTGGCTGTATATAGAATTGTACAGCAAAAGCAAAATTTACTCAGAATTCAGCTGGTTTCTTGTTCCTAAAACTGATTTTTTAAACTTCTACTGCCTTTGTAGGTAATCTTTTCTTAGTTTTCCTCTCTGAAACTGTCTTAGGATCTTCTTTCCCTCTGATCCTTTGGGTTAGAACTTTTTCCACTGGTTGTGTACAGTAGGAATCACAACTGAGATTCCTGCTCATCAGCACTATCAAATTATCTCATTTCTCCCTCTCCTCTGATTTCTTTCATTTAAAACACTGGACTTTAACTAAGTCACCTATTATCATAACTATTTTATTAGATGGTCTCATTGCTTCATCCATTTTTTTTGTTTGTTTGTTTGTTTTTTGTTCTACTACCTGGGAGTTTATCTTCCAACTTTTCCATTGAATTAGGTATTTAAGCAATTATGCT
>NW_004955414.1:22859731-22861372 GCF_000276665.1 Chinchilla lanigera
CATCATGGTAATTTAGCAGAATTTTTATGAAGGCAGAAAGCCCATCAATATCGTCAATATTGGAGAATGATATATTGCACACATAAAATATACACACAAATACATATAGCATTTCATAAACATGTATAATTATGCAATGATTTCATAAACTATATGGGAATATTGGCAATGGTACTTAAAATGAAATTGTTATAATAACCATGGTGTAATCATCACCATGTGAATGTGTTCCTTCTGTTCATATCTCAGCCTCCATTGTAGTTAACCTTCGTGTCATGTTGTGACATCACACGACAGCTTTCTATTGAAATAAACTGAGATAAATGGTGGATCAAAGTTGCATTAGATTTTATGCTACTGAGACTAAAACATGATTTAAACTTTCTCATCTTTCATTTCTTAGTTTTTAATTGAATATCATGAGACCCTTCTGCAATGCCACTGATTGTACATGAGCATGAAGGAAGACTGTGATTGTTTAGCGGGTGCCACACCCCAAAGACCGGGCAGACGGAGGCCAAGCTTGTGCACTACAATCCCTGAGTCCCTCTATGAAGTGTTTGCTAGGTAAATCCCATGCTTCAGTTCCTATGCACTTAATTCTTACACTTGTGATCATCACATGCTTGCACTGCACACTGGTGGCTCCACGTTTCTGCCGTCACAGGGTGCTATCATTCCCATTACTCTCACTCTTCCATTTCTGCTAAAGATCTTCTGTGCATTTTCCTTAGAATCCTAGGAAGCTATGGGAAATCCTGATACACTTGCATACTCATAGTGCTGCTATTTATAGACGACTGACAATGTTAGAGTTGTGGTGTTTGACTTTTGCTTATATAAAAGTACATGACATGTAATAGGCAACAGGAAAATACATCTTTCAGAAATGGAGATGAGCAGGGCTGGGGATTTAGCTCAGTGGCGCAGCGCCTGCCTGGCAAGCCCAAGGTCGTGAGTTCAATTCCTGGTACTGGAGAAAAGCCAAAAAAATAAAAGTGGAGATGAGCAAGGAGTAAATGTAAAACTTAAAGAAATGAGAAATGCAAGAACAAAGAACTCAGATCTACTCTACAAATCAAATGCCTTCCAAAGATGAAACTTTATACTATATACTACAAACATATATGAATAAAATTACAAATCTTTGAAGTAGCATTTGCTTTGGTGATTTTTTTATCTTAGCATAAGCATGTGCACAGACACTCCATGAAACCCAGTAAAGCACACTTTTGAGTGTGTCTCTCTAAATATTTGTAGAGAGACTGAGACATGACCACAGATTCAGGTGAGAGGCAATGCTCATGAGAAAAATTGCTACCACCCATGAACACCAACCATGGGTGGATCATAAATGTTGAGAAGAAAAACCTTCAGCACACTTGAATTTTTTAAAAAAGGTGTGATTTTTAATGATAAGACTATAGACACATAGATCAGATATTCATGTGTGATATACGAAAAACACAAAATGAGTACACTTTAGTGTTACAGCAAAAATTCAGGCTGTATTCCACAAGAGACCAAAGAGAACAAAGTTTTAATGTAGACCTGTCACCTCTCATACTGACTTACAAGTCAGGGAAGTGGGGTGTGGACCTGGCTTTGTTACCAGCTTATATGCATTTTTGGTTTCCATGG
>NW_004955414.1:22862284-22864898 GCF_000276665.1 Chinchilla lanigera
TTTGTTTTTTGTTTTTCTCCGGTACCGGGAACCGAACTCACGACCTTGCGCTTGCCAGGCAGGCGCTTTGCCGGTGAGCTAAATCCCCAGCCCCCTCTTTCAAGTTTTTGACAATTACTCTGGTGGCAGAATGATCTCCCACATTTCTTACATGCATAGTGTTTCTCCCCAGTGTGGGATCTTCTACCTCAACAAAAATTGCCATTATCAGCAAATGATTTTTGAAATTTCCACACAGATATGTTTTCCCCCAGTGGGATTTCTTCCATGAGTTTTGCAGTGATTGTGTCTGCTGAATGCTATCCCACATCAATGGTTACGTAGGTTTCTCCCCACTGTGAATTGTGATGTCTTTGCAAGGTACATTTATGACTGAAAGGTTTCCCACACTGCTTACATACCTAAGGTTTCTCCCCAGTGTGAATTCTTTCATGTACAAGAAGGTAACCATGTCGGTTGAAAGATTTCCCACATTGCTTACATACATAGGGTTTCTCCTCAGTGTGGAATCTTCTATGTCTACAAAGTGTGGACTTACCAGCATATCTTTTTCCACATATCTCACATACATAAGGTTTCTCCCCAGTGTGGATTCTTTCATGGATTCTAAGGCTCCTATTTTGACTGAATGTTTTCCCACATTGCTTACATACATAGGGTTTCTCCCCAGTGGGAATTCTTTCATGGACTTTAAGATTATCACTCTTCCTGAAACATTTCCTGCACTGCTTACGTACCTAGGGTTTCTCTCCAGTGTGAACTCTTTTGTGTATGGTAAGTTTACTATTTTTCCTGAAAGATTTCCCACACTGCTTACACACATAGGGTTTCTCCCCAGTGTGAATACTTTCATGGAGTCTAAAGCTACTATTTTGACTGAATGCTTTCCCACATTGATTACATACATACGGTTTCTCCCCAGTGTGAATTCTTTTATGTACAAGAAGGTGACCATTTTGACTGAAAGACTTCCCACATTGCTTACACACATAGGGTTTCTCCCCAGTGTGAATTCTTTCATGGACTCTAAGGCTACTATTTTGACTGAATGTTTTCCCACATTGCTTACATAAATAGGGTTTCTCCCCAGTGTGAATTCTGTGATGTCCTTGCAATTTGCTATTTTCACTGAAACATTTCCCACATTGCTTACATACATAAGGTTTCTCCCCAGTGTGAATTCTTTCATGTACTCTACGGGCATAATTTCGACTGAAAGATTTCCCACATTGCTTACATACATAGGGTTTCTTCCCAGTGTGACTTCTGTGATGTACTTGCAAATTGTTACTTTCACTGAAACATTTCCCACATTGCTTACATACATAAGGTTTCTCCCCAGTGTGAATTCTTTCATGTACTCTAAGGGCACACTTTTGACGGAATGCTTTCCCACATTGCTTACATACATAAGGTTTCTCCCCAGTGTGAATTCTTTTATGTGCAAGAAGGAAACCATTTCGACTGAATGTTTTCCCACATTGTTTACATGCATAGGGTTTCTCCCCAGTGTCAGTTCTTTTATGTATGCTAAGTTTACCATCTTTCCTGAAAGACTTCCCACACTGCTTACATCCATAGGGTTTCTCCCCAGTGTAAATTCTTTTATGTACAAGAAGGTCACCATTTTGAATGAAAGTATTCCCACATTGCTTACATACATAGTGTGTCTCCACAGTAGGAATGTTTCTGTCACTTTGATAGTGATTGTGTGTGCTGAATGCTTTCCCACACTGCTTACATGCATAAACTGTCTCCATAGTGTGACTTTTTTCATGTTTTTGAAAGAAATTACTAAGAGCTAATGCTTTTACATATTTCTTAGTTAACTGAGGTTTCTCTCCAGGATTTCTTCTCTCATGTATGTGAGTATAATATGAAGGAACAAAACTAGTCTCACGGTGCTTGTATAAGTTTGCATATCCCCAACTGCAATTTCTTCTATAGATTTCAGCACCAGTGGTTGTTCTTGAAGCTTTCACACTTTTCTTACCTACAAAAGTTTTGTCTGCAGGGTGAGTTGGTTCACTATGATGAAATGTAGCCTCCCCACATTGTTCATATTCATAGAGTTTCTCTCCAGTCTTTCTCACTTCATGCTTTTCAAAGGACAGGCAATCACTGCAGTCTTTTCCATATTCATCACATTTATACACCTTCTCTTCTAATTGCAAATAATTGTCTTCATCATATCGTAGATTTCTTGGGGAATTTTTGTCTTCTTCTTCAATTTGCTGGTTATGCTGTGTTCTTCCTATAGCATTAATATTCATCAATGTCTCCCACATCACACCTCTGTAGAGCTGCTTCTGGGATGGATTCAGCAAAGCCCACTCTGCAGAGCTGAAGTTCACAGCTACCTCCTCGAAGGTCACTGTCTCCGGCAAAGCGCCTGCCATTGCGTGGCTTGAGGGTCTCCCAGGATCCTCTGCAGACCGCAATAAGAAGTAATCAAAAATGTGCAATCCGAAGAAGGCTCTCAGCAATGAACTTATTTTGAGCACTTCAGCAGTTGGACCCTGGAAGCCATTTTTTTTGTTTGTTTGTTTGTTTTTTGTTCTACTACCTGGGAGTTTATCTTCCAACTTTTCCATTGAATTAGGTATTTAAGCAA
>NW_004955414.1:22866705-22871354 GCF_000276665.1 Chinchilla lanigera
GTTGTCAGTTCGAGACCAGCCTGGGCTACAAAGTGAGCTCAAGGCCAGCCTGAACTGCATAGTGAAACCCTGTCTCAAAAAGACAAAAAAATAAAAAAATTTTAAAAAAGAAAATATTTATTCTACCACCTCAATACAAGCACCAGATAAAGAACTGAAATATTCAAAAAAACTGCTTCTAGAAAAAGCTAAATTTATTTGCTGTTAGCTGGGATAACTTTATCTACTGACAGGATATTTGTGTAGTTCCCACACAACCTTCCCGTAGAGTATTTTGGGAAAGAATCCAGGAATTTCCACCCATCCAAAGTAAAAGTAATAGTCACATCTTCAAATGTTACTGCCATCTGGTGAAAGATCAGGCTTTCCAAGAAGAAACCAAGAAGACAGACAAAAAGATAGTCAGCAGGTAACATACGTGGCAAAGAAAAAGAACAAACAGGAAAGAAAAAAACAACAACAAGGAAGAAAAACAAAGCATGTAAAAAGAGACATACCATATGTAAGTTAAATGGCTAAATATTAATTTCCCACTCCAATCTGTGTTAACCGCTCTGTAAAGCTGTATTTTCAAGATTATGATTCTTCCTCTTTTGTGATTTAGCCCTTTATTTTGGAGGAAATTCCCAAATGAGTTTAATCAAACCTATTAATATTAAGCCTGATGAAAAAAGCAAAAGTGAGAAACAGGCAAGGTCCTCTTCAAGAGGCACCATTAAATTTAAAAAAAGAATCTCCAAGCCTGATTAAGAAAAATCCCAGGAATCATTTCAATAATTGTGTATCTGAAGTGTTCATTAACTCCCCTCGCAATTGGCTGTATATAGAATTGTACAGCAAAAGCAAAATTTACTCAGAATTCAGCTGGTTTCTTGTTCCTAAAACTGATTTTTTAAACTTCTACTGCCTTTGTAGGTAATCTTTTCTTAGTTTTCCTCTCTGAAACTGTCTTAGGATCTTCTTTCCCTCTGATCCTTTGGGTTAGAACTTTTTCCACTGGTTGTGTACAGTAGGAATCACAACTGAGATTCCTGCTCATCAGCACTATCAAATTATCTCATTTCTCCCTCTCCTCTGATTTCTTTCATTTAAAACACTGGACTTTAACTAAGTCACCTATTATCATAACTATTTTATTAGATGGTCTCATTGCTTCATCCATTTTTTTTGTTTGTTTGTTTGTTTTTTGTTCTACTACCTGGGAGTTTATCTTCCAACTTTTCCATTGAATTAGGTATTTAAGCAATTATGCTTTAATCTAAGAGGTTATTATGTAGTAATAATACTCTAAGAAAGCACAATAATCTAAGAGAGCAATTATGTAATACTCTAAGAGATTATTTTCTATTCTCATGGTGCCTTTCCTTGGTGTCCTGTTCTAATCTTACAGATACCTCTAAAACTTTTCTGAAGATATTAATAAGTTATATGTATACAATATTTTCTTTAATTAGTACTATTTAGAATTTATATGGCATTCTCTTATATGGCCTGTATATTTCCTTAGTCACTGACCCACCCCTCATGTATCTTAATTTCTCAAGACTGAAGATTTTAAGATTTATAAAGATTACTTAAATTAAGATTATTTCTCAAACGCAATTACTTTATCAGTCGTATGATTCAAATGACAGAAAACTGTAGGAGTGCTCTCTAGTACACAAAAACAGTATCTAACCTCCTATTTAAGGGTGAATAATTGTTTGCGTTCCAGCTTACCTATTTATGTAATTGTACCTTTTTTTTGAAATAAATATACCAAGTACAAAATATACCAAGTACAACTTCCAAAAAAAGTACGAGACAGTAGTAATAAAAAGTGAAGAATGTGAAAATTCAGCAGTATATGTTCAAATATACAGTGGTTTAAATACTTACAAAATAAATTTAAATATAATAAATCTGTATTTTACACATATAAAATTAATATTTAAGAAGTATGGGATGCTCAAAAACCCAAATTACTGGACTGAAAACAACAAAAGTTGGTATCCATGCAGAAAATAAGTGAATTAACTAGTGTTTCATATCACAACAAAAATGCAATGAAAATAAAACAATCTGTCATTTTTAGCTTGTTTTGTGATTTTTACAAAGATTTAAGAATGTCCCTGAAACACATACTAATGAATATGAGTCTAGAGTTTAAGAAGCTCTGCACTATCGATTTGCTTTCATTTTAATTCTTTCTATTTTTAAGTCTATCTTCCTTCCTCTGACTTTCTTTTTTCTTTCTTTGCTTTCTGTTTTTGAGACAGTCTTGCTATGTAGTAAGAGCTGGGCTCTGACTCACAGGGATCCTCCTGCCTCAGCCTCCCCAGTGGTCGGGTTACAGGCATGTACCACCCTCCCCCTGCTAATTTTTATTTTCAATTCATGCAGGACTTGATCACTACCATGCCCTGCTTTATCATTTCTTTTAAAATTGCCTCCTGGTTTCATAAAAGAACTGCACATTTCTTGTAAAATAAAACACCAACATCTAGGTAAATGGATGCACCTTGAGACCATACTCTTCAATGAAATAAACCAGGCACAGGTGTTTAAATACCACATCGTCTCTCTGGTGTGAGAAACAGAAAATATAAATAAGGACCAAAATGTATAATAGGCATTGTGAGATAGGAAAAAATGTTCAAATCGGAAAGGGAACTAGGGAGAGGGTAGGGGTGAAGGAAGGGGAAAAAATGGAAACAAATGTTTTGTAAATGAGGGAAGAGGCGTTGAAGGGAGGGGAGGGGAAAGGGGGAAAATGAATATGAATCTAATTTGTCTTATGAAAAATAAATTCATAAAATTTCTAAATACTGAAATAATACAAGTAAAAATTAAAACCACTTCCCCTATATAATTGCTAGTTTTCACTATGTTCTTTTTGACCTTCCATTCATATAAACACTGATTTTTTTTTCTTAACAAGGATAAATCTAGTATTTTAAACCAATAATGTAAAAGTACATGCCAATACAATTAGGCACAATTATCTGTAAAGGGTATGACTGCACATTTGGGAAAACCAATAGAATCAGCTGAAAACCATTAGCAGGTATAAGGGAAATGAATGTCCATAAAATTCTACTATTAAATTCTACTATTGAATGTCCATAAATTCTGCTATAAAGGGAAGCATACACTGCTGTCCCAGACAACATGTACAACTGCTGTAATAATTAAAAGTTGGAAAAATCCAAAAGTCCAACAACGCTAGAATGGATAAACTGTTATTCATACTGTAAAATAGTCTAGAGTAATGAAAACAATCTATAGCCATGTGAATCAACATGGATGCATTACAAAAAAAACCTAACATGCAAAAAAGCCATTTATAAAAGAATATATTCAGTGATTCCATTGTACAATGTTCAAAAATATTAAACAAGTCTGTTTGGAAATGCAGACCTAGTAAGTCAAAACTATAAGAATAAAAGCTAAGGAAGTAATGTGACATTTAATGTAGTGATTATTATTTAACGTATGATTACTCCCCCTCCAGAAAAGGAGGGAAACACTGCTTTAGAATGGGGAGTACCCACACTATTACTATATTTTAAATTGTACAAAGATGTTTTCATATATTCTTTTGCATATATATAAACATAAAGTTAAAATTAACATAAAATTCAATTAAATAACTCAAATATATTGCAAATTGTTTACAAATGATATTTACAATAGCAATAAAATATAAAATCTTAAAAATACTTAAAGCCTGTATCATTTTAGATTTTGAGAGACAAAAAAGGGTTGAAAAGGTAGGAAGACCTGCTTCATCTTATGTAGGAAGAATATATAAAATTTTTCTCCCACTAAACTTACCTCTATTTTCAAATTAAGATATTACCAAGATTTTGATATGAGAGTAGAAAATATCTGACAAACTCGTTTCTAAGTGCCTTTGTGAGAAAAAGAAAACTGTGAAAGAATAATAAAAAGGACAGTAAACTAATGGTGTCTTACTCTTTTCATTGCTGAGACAAAACATCTGACATCCACAAGTTAAGGGAGGAAAGGTTTATTTTGGCTCACAGTTTGCGGAGGTTTCAATCCATAGTTGGCTGGCTCCAAGGCAAGGTGGCAGCATGGCAGAGGGGCACCACAGAGGAGGAAACAGCCCATGGCAGAGCAGGCAGGAGGCAAGAGGCAACAAGCAGCAAGCAGCAAGCCGCAGCAGCCTGCCTTTTTTCTATTCCATCCAGGTTACAAGCCTTTTGGGTGGTATCACCTACATCCAGGGTGGGCCTTTCCATTATCCACACTAAAACTATCGTAAACCAGTTAGTGGACTAATTCAGTACCACACACCCTTAATTCCAGTATCACACACTCATGGTCCCACCACCTCCCCAAAGTATGAGCACATAGGGGGACATCTAAATATAAGCCATAACAAATGGTACATGAAAACTTTAATAAGGCCTCTGTAAGTCTACCATGGGTTTGACATAGGACTACAGAAGATCAACAGAAAAGACTAAAAATCAGGAAACGAACCCAAGCACACAGTGAATTTTAAACATAAGTGTGATATCAAATTTGTCAGGAAAAGGTGGCTTCTTTAATTAATTTTTTTAAAATTTTTTGGTACTGGGAATCAAACTCAGGACCTTGCTCTTGCTAGGCAGGCACTTGTGCCACTGAGCTATATGCCT
>NW_004955414.1:22871484-22888322 GCF_000276665.1 Chinchilla lanigera
CCACCATGCCTGGCTCTTTAATTAATTATGCTGAGAAAATGGATATAAATTTTAGGGAGAATTAGTGACTAAAAAGAGTTGTATCAGATATGGTTTAAATTTTAAATAATAACAGCAATCAACTGCTAGTGAGGTCTTTCCGTAAGTAGAAAGTTAGCATTGTGCTAGGTATTTTTTTGCATATATGATCTTATTTAACTTTCACAGCCATACATACTAGGCTTATTTCCCACTTTAAAGATGAGAAACTGCTTAAATAACTCAATGTAGTTCTTATCACCAAGAGGTAGTAGACATAAACAAGTATAGGTAACAAATTTGATACCTAAGCCTATATTTGACCAATAGTCTATACTGATAAAATATACCAATAGTATATTCAATACCAAAAAGTTATTATATGTAACTTTTACTTCATTTTTTCCAAAACAGAAATCATCATGTCACTTTGTGGAATATTTCCAACATATGATCCATTTTCCTTTGTTTTTTCTTAACCCTCATTGAATGAAAAAGAAAGGCTACATACTCCCTTTGTTGCTCATGAAATGCACTACATATATAGGAACAAAATAAAAATATTCTAGGGGCCAGGGATATAGCTCAGCGGCACAAGCACTTACCTGGCAAGTGCAAGGTCCTGAGTTTGATTCCTGGTACCAAAAAAAAAAAAAAAAATTCTGATACCAATATAAGAATTGAGAAATGGAACCAGGAAACAGGGCAGCCCCAAAACTGATCTATGTGTACATATGTAAGTGTAAAGAATTCAGTAATTTTGCATATGAAAACACCATTATCAGTGGACAAGATAAATGTTACTTGAAAAATTCAGCCGGTCTCTAATCCCAGCACTAAGGAGGTTGAGGCAGCAGGATCATTGCAAGTTCGAGACCAGCCTGGTCTACAAAGTGAGCTCAAGGCCAGCCTGAACTGCCTAGTGAGACCCTGTTTCAAAAAAATAAATAAATAAAATAAAAAATAAATTCAATAAGTAGGAAGAAGAATGTTATGCTCTGTCATTTCTCACATCAAAATACATTTAGATTTAGAAATTATACTTTTTTCAAATACTTGAAACTATAAAAACAGGAAAATAAAAACGATCATATGTACTAGATTTGAGGATGAAGCAAGAATATTTTGTTTTACATAAACTTAAAAATTACATAAACAAAGAAGTCCTTTAAAGTAAAAGACAAGTGGCAAACTCACAAAGGTATTTATAGCATACAAAAAATGGTTTATATCTTTTACATAAAGGAGTACCTACTATCAAATGGAAACTAAAACTTTAGTAGAAAAAAGGTGATGTGTCTCAGGCAATTGATCAAAAAAGAATGCAGATAGTCTGCAAAGTACGTGTAAAAAAAAGTCAACTTTAATAGAGTAAGAGGAACTCAAATGAAGGCAATTTTTCTTTTAAGTACCAAATGCTAGTAAAGGTTCAGAGATCAGATATTTCGTCAAGTTGTCACAGGAGTGGAAGTTTATGTAATATTTCCCACAAAAATCTTAAGTTTTCAAAATCCTAAAATATGTTTATATTCATTGATTCTTTATCAGAGTACATGTTGAGAAATTAAAACATATACTTCATAAATTATGTATGAGAATATTTACTAAAAGTTGTTTATAAGAGTAAAATATTGGGAAATACTTAAATTTTCCCCAAAGAAATCTTAAATAAAGAATAGTATATACCTAGAATGGAACATAATCAGTCCTAAAAACTCATGCTACCAAAAAATGGTTGGAGAAGTGCTCATTAAATGTAAAATGAAAAAAATTATACAAATAACAACCATTCATACTGAACAAATATTTACTGAGTACTTACTATACACAAGGTACAGTTCTCTAAGTTAAATTTTTTTTTTTTTTGCTACTGGGAATAGAACTCAAGACCTTGCGCTTCCAGGCAGGCGCTTGTGCCACTGAGCTATATCCCCAACCGGTGCAGTTCTGTATACTGGAAATAATACCAGCCCTCATGACTTATTTTTTACAATTCAATTCATATAGATAGATAGATATGTTTTAGATAAACCTCTGCATGTACTTGTACATACAGTACACATATATACATGTATATACACGAGTGCTTATCAAGATTAGTATGTATGTACATTAAGTATTAGATAAAAGATTACAAATAAATACACCCAGATGTCCATAATGGCTACCTTTGGTTGATGTGAGAGGGACTCTTGGTAATGTACAAGAATAAGGCATTAAATATGAATACCCCTCCACAAAGTGGCTTCACTTTAAACATTTGCACTTGCACGTCCCTGCAGGTAGTCTCCTCACGTTTATTTATTTACTTATTTGTGATGCGAGGGATCAAATCCAGGTTCTTGCACATGCCAAGTAAGCACTCTATCACAGAGGCACACTGTTTAATGTGGATTTGAAACGATTAATCTCATATGCTTTATTACTCAATGTGGCATCAGTCTTAAATTCATCTCAGAGTACCAAGAAGAGTAAGCATTATATGCACTGTAGACTTAAGTGACTGAATGAATGAATAAGTAGGTATCAGGAGAAGACACTGGGAAGAAGCCACTGGAAAGCTGGCCAGGAACATCACTCCAACTGAGGAACACGGTCTGCGCAGTCTGATCCATCCAACTTCACTGCCACTCGCACTACCTCCCCATGGATACAGAGGCTGGGGCATCCTGTAAGTGAGAGAAGACAAGCCCACTCACCACAGACCAGACTGACAGAAAAGTGTTCCTTCCTTCCTCCCTTGTGCTCTTCCGGGGGAGTGTGGAATAATGAACCGGCTGAACTGAAGAAAAAGAAGAAATAAAAAAATAACATGACTCTTACTGCTAATACTGCAACCTGTTGGGGAGTGGGGTCCTGAGAAGGGGTGAAGAGAGATTAAGAAAAAACTGCAGACATATACTAAAAGGAAAGCTGGGACCAGGTGGGACCTGACCTCCCTGATGGAGAGGCAGTGCCAATGTCTCTGCTCTGCATCAGAGAATTTATTTATACAAAGTTAAAGAGACAGAGACACAGACAGAGAGAAAAGCACACCACCGAGCCAGAGTGCAAGGTCTCAGCTCATTCTCAAAGCTATGGTTAACAAGGAAACGCCGGGCATGGAGGCGCACACCTGTAATCCCAGCACGCAGGAGGCTGAGGCAGGAGGATCTTTGCGAGTTTGAGACCAGCCTGGGCTACAAAGTGGGCTCAAGGCCAGCCTAAACTGCATAGAGAGACCCTGTCTCAAAAAGAGAAAAAAAAAAAAAAATTATGATTATATAGTTCATTTATATATTACTAATAAAAATGTCAATAAAATGTAAATAGCAATTTAAGAGGCTTCTCTCTATTCTTAGAGTTTTTCTCATATTTTACTTAATAAATTTAAGGAGAAAATAATTCCATTGCCCTCCCCTACTAACTACAACAAAATACCTGATTTACTATCACAGCAGTACCTGGATTTCTGGAGGAAGATCGCAGAACCTAAACAATCTTATCTCTGCCATCCACCACCTGTAGAACTTTAGAGACCAAACTTCCACACCTTCCAAGGTCAGTTTTCCCACCCATATGGTGAAAAAACATAAGCAATTAATTAAGAACTCCCTTTCCCTAAAAGGAAAAAAAAAGTTCGCGCACGCCGCCAGCAGGTCCGACCCGGCGGCAGGCTGCAGCCCCGGACGCACCGCACAAGCCCCGGGCCCTCAGGGCCAGCACCGCACCGCGCGCCTCCGCCCCGACCCCGCAGGCGTCCACGTCCCCGGCAGGCTGCGGCCAACCCCGCCCAGCCGAGCACCCAGCCTGCCTCGGCCTCCCCGTCCTTCCTCCTCGGCCCTCACCAGGCAGCGGCTGGGACGGACCCTCCTCCAACCGCCCGCAGGCTTCTCCGCCCCGACTCACTTTCCCGCCGTCCCCGTCCGCTTCTCAGCTTCTCACTCGGTCTTCTCGAGCCTCTGAGGGGCGGGGACACCGGAGCCACCCGAAAAGCTCGGCCCACACGACACTAGCAAAGGCCCCGCCTCGCGCCCCGAAAGCGAAGTCGGAACGCGACTGCGCTTAGACATTGGGGTGCGAGGCCGGGAGGGGGCGGGGCGAGGCGAGGAGGGGCGGGGCGAGGAGGGGCGGGGCGAGGAGGAGAGCGCCCTGGGACGTGGCTCCGGATTGGCCAGATGTCCCCCGACGGCTTCCCGCGGAGGGCGGGCCCTCGGGCGCCTAGACGCGGAGGATGCAAATAAGCTTTTTTTTTTTTTTTTTTTTTTGCCACAGGGTTTCACTGTCAGTTCAGGCTGTCCTTGAATTCATTGGGTAGCCTAGGCTGGTCTCGAACTCGCAGCCATCCTCCTGTCTCAGCCTCCCAAGCGCTGGGATTACACGCATGCGGTACCACGCCCAGCTCAACGCCATGGATGGAGCGAGGCATCTCTGTAAGCCGTGGTCAAATAATATGGGGGACGTTTAAATTGAAAAGCATAAAGACATACAAACAAAACCCTTATTACAGTAAAAGACTACTAAAACTTCTAAGCGCTTAAGGCCTGAGAAAGGGGGGCGTGGCCGAGAAGTCAGGGAAGAAGTAACTGGTTTCAGACAATTCCGGGGCCCTGCAGACTAAATATGGAATCTCCCCGCCAGAACCCGAGGAAACACTTGTTGTAGGGTCACCTGTGCTTGGCGAAGGATAGTTGGGCTGGCTGTTCGGTGCCCTCGGCAGAATAGCACCCCAGTAGTCCAGGCCCTAGCTAGCATTGCTCCTAAACTGAGGTTTGGAGCCCAGGTGGGACTGAGGTGCAACAGCGCGGAGGAGCCCCTCCTTGGGATCCTGAGACAGCGGAAAGAGTTTAAAGGGCTTGCACTTTTATGTAGTCGAGCGTGTTGAATTAGGAAAATGTTTCTACTTCCTTAGACCCTGTCCCTCAAACTTGTGCAGTATCAGTAGCGTCCTAACGCATTATTAGGCAAGAAAGCTTTGGTCGGGTGGTTAAAAGCAAAGGACTCTTTGGATTCTAATCTGAATACATCAGTTATTGATGTGACCTTGGCTGAATGACTTAACCTTAATCACATAACCTGTGTTAGGTGAATAGTAATAATGACAGTAGTCTATTAATAGCGTAATAACTATTTCATATACATGTTAGAGTTGAATAAGTTAGTGTAGCTAAAATGCTTAAACAGGTCCCTGGCACATAGGAAGCCCTCTACATGTGAACTATATATTTACAGTTAAATGTTTAATAGAGATGAATAACTCAGAATCTGTCTCCCTGGGCCTCACCATAAAATAAGCACTTGAATTTCTCAGACTCTGTAGCCACATTTGGAAAACTATTATTTATAGGCCTTTTCCTGGCTTGAATATTCAGACAATGACTTAGTGTTTTAATAATTGAGGTCTTATTTGACAAAATTTCATAGCTTTTTTTGTCATCCACCTGGTGACATAGGTAAGTATTTTAACCTTTACCTCATCTTCTCAAGTGTAAGATGAAGCTTTCAGTGTTATTAAATAGATACAGCTGGTAAAGTCCTGAATGCACAGACATTCACCACTCCCTGATGGTAGCTGTCAGCTTCTCCTAAACCAGGTTTTGTAGAGAGAAATCTAGGCATTAGGAGACTCTTTAAAAAACTTGGTGTGGGCTGGATGTGGTGGTGCATGCCTGTAATCCTAGCATTAGGGAGTGGGAGGCTGAGGCAGGAGGATTGTTGTGAGTTTGAGACCAGCCTGGGCTACAAAGTGAGCTCAAGGCCAGCCTGAACTGCATAGCGAGACCCTGTCTCAAAAAGACAAAAAAAAAAAAAAAAGAGCCTGGGCCTCAGATCTGTGACTCCATAGGAGATCTGCACAAATTGGTGTTCCTTGACTTCTATGAGACCAAAAAGAAGGTGCATATGTGGGGCAACTGGCCCTGTGTGAAGTTGGAGACATTATAGAGACCAGAGAGCAAGACGGTTTATCCAGGTACTTCTGTAGGAAAGTGCATAGCTTCGTGCTCCTACTCAACAGCCGACAGAGGTAGAGACCTCTTTGTTTTCCTCCCAAATGTGGAACTGCTGCCATTTAAAATATCCATTAAGCAGACCTGAACCTTTTTTTTGGCAAAAGAAAAAAGAAAAGAAAAAGAAGAAAACACCTAAGAGGATACAGTTGTCACAAAAATAGAATGTGTCTCTGAGGAAAAATAAATGCTGCAAGGCAGGGGATAGTATGAATGACAAAAAAGCAGCACCAAGCATAGCATAAACAAGACTTTCTGGACCTGAATTAATTCAACATAGCTTAAGCATTGTAGCAGCTGAATTAGAGGAGAAAATGGCCACTTTTAACCCAAAATATAGGCCACATGATTTAAAGACACATCCCAAACCACAGAGGGAAAAAAAGATAGAAATGAAAGTCAAGAAGAAAGAGAAAAAGAGTAAAATACAGGTCTGTGAGACCTAGCATACAGACACAGGAGCTCCAAAAGGAACAAACAGGGGAGGGGCGGGGCAGGGGTGACAGGAGATAAAAAAGGAATAACAGTAGAACCAGTTCCTTGGTTAAAAATGAGGCCTGAATCTGCAGATTAACTGCATTTCAGCCTAGATTAATGAGTGAAGGAACACTAGATATAAAGGTACAATTCTTACACTCTAAGAATAATGAGCAAACTCACTAGCTTTCAGGCAGAAAAGGTAAGTTATTTAAAAATAAAAATGATATTGAACTTCTCTTTTGTACCGCTGGAAGTCGGGAATGTGTTCCATAGCAATATAGACTAGGTGGGTTCCAATCCACCAGCCACAATAAAATCACCTATCATGCTGAAAGACAGAGATTTGTAAGAACTCAGAGTCCTCCACTCAGGTTTCCCTAAACTGAGGGAACAGTTTAAGAAAGGATTATAAACAAATGAACCAAAAACAGATACCCTATTGGGGACCACGAATTATAAATTGAGTCTAGGGGATGTCCAAGCTTGTCCTTGTCCTGCCCTTTGAGCTGGATTGGAACACGGAAACTCCCTGCTCTTTTCTGGTCACAGCTGGAAGCCCTAGGGCTAGTGACTCTGTGGCACTCACAGGGCAAGATAAGAACCTCTGAAGACTGATAAGGCACCTGGGGAAACTACAGTTTCCTCATTGCTTCCCTGTCTTCTTGTCCTTGCGAGAATGCTTTGTTTTTCTCCCTACTCCACCATGTCACCATTACTGTTCCCGGAAACACCAGCTACGCTTCACCCATTGTCCTGGATTCAGATGTAATGAGTAAATGCCAAGGCTCTGGTGCCTCTGGCCTTTTGTGCCCTGTGAACAATTGGTCATCCAAGATCCCTGCTGTACCCCCATTTGTCTCTTGCTCTTTCTTCCCACCTGTAGCATTTGACGGGAGATTGAGGACTCACTGCAGGGGTCCCCAATAACTGGCTCCATGAAAGGTGAAAGTGTCCTAATATACTCCACAAAACATTATGGGAAAGGAAACAGAGAAACCTTTGATGTAAAATAATCGAGCTAAAGTAACACATATAAAGAATGTAATATAAGCCGGGCATGGTGGCGCATGCCTGTAATCCCAGTACTCGGGAGGCTGAGGCAAGAGGATCGTTGCCAGTTCGAGGCCAGCCTGGGCTACAAAGTGAGTTCAAGACCAGCCTGAACTGCATAGTGAGACCCTGTCTCAAAAAGACCAAAACAATAAAGGATGTAATAAATTATCAGCCACTATGCTAAATGTGAAAGGATTGAGTTCTCCTATAGAAAAAGAGAAACAACCTGAATGAAGCACCAAAATCCAGCCTTATCTTGTTTACAAAATATGTGAGAGGCTGATTATAAAAAAATACCAGACAATCAAAACAGACCAAAAACTTCAACTAATGAACATTAAGAACAAAAGAATGATATGGAATTTATTTACTGATAAAAGGCGCAATTTATAAAGAATAGTATCGATTCTGCTAAATACAGAGAGCAAAGACATACAAATTTAAGAACTTGATAAATATAAGCTGAGAAGATTCAGTACATTTGTCTCAGAATTAATGTAAGAGCTTTAAAAATAATACATATGTTGAATAGTATAATTAATATTATTGATTTAAAAATATATAGAAAACATATCTCTAGAATAAAGACTTTTTGCACCCATAAAACACTTATAAAAATTGATTATCTGCTTTGTCATTTCTGTCCCTAGCTGATTAAAGTGTTTTTAATTGCCCCGAGAAAACCTCCACAAAGAAAACCTGCATACCTTCCTACTCTCCACAATACATTCACGCACCTACCTGTGTCAGCATCCATTTAGTTAATTTTTTAGTAGGAGAGAAAAAGCTGTGCTCCTAGCTGAGGAACCTACCTAGTTACTAGATTACATCTATTCCTGTCACATGCAAACCTAACTCTAGTCACACCTGTCTCCTGTAACATTCCTTTCCTCTTTACTAGATCTTCCCCACCAACAACAATCAAGTGTGCTGTTCTCTTTTTAAAAACGAAGCAGTTTTGTTTAGGGCTTCTTTAGGGCCATGTCTTTGGGCTGCTATAACAAAATACCATAAACACAGTGGCTTCCAAGTGACAGAAACCTACCCCTCACCATTCTGGAGACTAGATGTCCAAGTTCAAAACACCTACAGGTTCTATCTGGTGAGGGCTCACTCCCAGGTTCATAAACAGCTAAATTGTCCTTGAATCCTCACATCGAGCTTACTGAGCTCCTCTAGAAGGGTATTAATCCTGTGATGTGCGATGATATGTGGGTTTTGTTTTTTTTTTTGAGACAAGATCTCGTTATGCAGTTCAGGCTGGCCTTGAGCTCACGTTGTAGCCGAGCCTGGTCTCAAACTTACAACAGTCCTCCTGCCTCAGCCTCCTGAGTGCTGGGATTACAGGCGTGAGCCACCACGCCCAGTTTACAATGATATGTTGTAGAGTCCTTATACCTTTCAGCGGCTCCAGTTCCTAATACCATCACATTGGGCATTAGCTTTCAATATGTGACTTCTGGGGCAGATGTATTTATTCTGTAGCAGGCCCATTTCACTCACCAGCAACCATCTCGTTTCTCTTCTTCCTTTTAAGCCAAACATCTTGAAAAAATAGATTGTTATCTTAAATTTTTCTTCTTTTAGTCTTCCTTGAACCTATTCCAATTAGATTTCACCCCACCATTCCACTCAATTGCTTTTTTAAAGACCATGAATGACCTCTCTGTTGCTAAATCCAGGGGTTAGTTTCAGTCTCATCTTGTCCTGTCAGTAATATTGGGTGCAACTTCTCTCTCTTGATGCACTTGCTTCCCTTGGATGTTCAGACACCATATACTCTAGGTTTCTATCTCTAAACGTTCATTTTCAAGCTCTTAAGACACTTTTACTGCTCTTCCCACCCTGTGTCCTCTAAACAATAGTGTGACTCAAGAATCAGACTTTGGCATTTTTGTTTCCTTTTGTAGTAGTAGAAATCAAACCCAGGGACACTCTACCACTGAGCTATATCCCTGGCCCTTTTATTTATTTATCTTTTAAATTTTAGGACAAGATCTTGCTAAATTGCCCAGGAAGGACTCAGATGTGCAATCTTCCTGCCTTCGGCTTCTTCGGTGCTGAGATTAGAGGTGTGTGCCACTGTGTCTGGCTTGAATGTTCATGTCATCTACTCTTTCTCCCTTGTGATTAACCTTAGCTTTAGATTCCATCCATAAACCTGCAACTACAAAGCTTACATCTCAGTTTAGACTTAAATTCTGACTCTGGACTCCTCTGGAATCTTCACTTTGACCTCTCAAATTTAGCATGTCCAGAAATGTACTGAGACTCCTCCCAAACTCGATTTTCTCATAGTCTTCTCCATCTCATTCTTCCATTTTCCTAAATCAATATCTTGGACTTATCTTTGATTCCTTTTTCACTTGTTTGTTTTTTATATCCCTTATGTGTTCCATCACAGTTTTTGCAGTTCTACCTTAAATAGCCACAACAGAACCAATGTACACTTGAACTGCTGTGAGCCTTGCTCTAGCCATCACTTTCTCTCACATCGGTAGTTATACTCTCTTAGTGGCTCTGTTTTTACCATTGCCCTACTCCTGTCAACCTGATCACTATCCATAATGATTCTCTGGAAACATAATTGTGATTATTCATTTGCTCAAAACCTTTAATTGGCTTCCTAGCTTACTCATAGTCAAAGCCAAAGTACTTGTAGTGACCTATATGGCCCTGAATAAACTCATCTTTCTCATTTTTCCTTTGACCTCTCATATCTCACGCTCCATTATTCTGCCCCTTCATCCTATGTTAGCCCTGCTGGCCTTGTTGTTCCTTCAACTTGCTATACTCATTTCTGCTTCACTCTTTTTACATTCATGATATATTGTTGATTGACTTACTTCCTGTTCCAGGTGCTGGGGATAAAACAATGAGTTAAAAATCTGTATTCATTGCAAAGCTATTCTCTTGATGGGCTGAAGTGTGGAGAGCAAATGCCAATAAACAAATAAGTCATATTATTTATTGTCTGGGAAAGTAAAGATGCAAACATTGGAATAATAGAATTCAAATTTGTGACAGTATGTGTGTATTTGTGATTATGGGCTTAATTATACAACACAGGGAAAATATGAGGATATATACTGAACAGTTTATGTGCATAATGTGGATTATGAATGGGAAGGACTGATGTGAGTGTAGACAGGAAGAAAATGGGAACTTATAAGACAGTCTCCCAAGCTTTTAGTAAAAAAGGAATTTCACCACTTTAATTTTATATCTATGCTTGTGGAAGATGAAGGAAATGACAAGTTCTGTGAATTTGACAAAGAAATCCTCCAAGCATATTTTTAGTACAAATAACACTTCCAAGTATCAATTATAATCAGAAATAATCAGAAAATAGATGACTATGAATATGTATTCAGATTTCCTTTTGGGACTGTAGGGAACCAGCCAGACTGCTTCAAAGCTCAGAGGTGTCTAAGGACACCTGAGGACATGACCCCGTTTGTCTAGTACAGGCACAGTGTGGAATATAGTTATGTAACCATGACTTAGCACAGGTAAACACGCATGTGCTGGTTATGGCACTATGTAAGAATGTAAATGTGAGATAACACACTGTGTAAGAATTGTACAATAAAGACAGCTCTTGCTCTTGTGCTCTCTGCTGTGCTCCGAGCTACCTGCTGTTGTTGCTGATGTCTTACATGTAAGCATTCTTTCACCTGAGGACCACATCCATGAAAATCTCCCTTGCCCTCCCCCACAACCCCAAGCTGGCCAACAGAGACCATAAAATAAGATGGAGACTGTGTTTTCAACTTAGCATCTAATTAGATGAGTTTATGAAGAATAGTGTTTTTCTAGCTGCAGAAATGTGAGGAGTGATCTTTAAATATTTTGTGAGATAATTTTTTGCTCGTAGGTGTTTAGAAGACTAGCATTTTTATTTTTTATTGTCACTTGAATGACCAAAAAGTTAAATTTTGCTACAAGTAATAAGAAGCAAACCAAGACCCGGCATGGTGGTGCACACCTGTAATCTCAGCACTTGGGAGGCTGAGGCAGGAGGATCGTTGTGAGTTTGAGACCGGCTTCGGCTACAGAGTGAGCTTGTGGCCTGCCTGAATTGCACAGAGATACCCTGTCTCAAAAGAACAAAAAAAAAAAGAAGCAAAGTAAAATTTTCTTTAATAATGGGGCAATAGGGAGCAAACCCAGGGGTTACTTTCAGTAGGAAAGTTAAAACCCAAAGAAAAAGAAACAAAAAAGATTGCACTAAAATTACAGGAAAACACTTAAGCATTTATGTAAAAATAATTATGGTCAATTACATATAAGTTGAATAAAAATTTAGAATTTCTTATTTAGTTTTGTAAAGGTACAATTTCAGGACTCTCAAGTATCTAAAAGTTTCTTTAGTTTCTTTAACTGTTTTCTCAGGTTTTTTTTCTTAACATTTCAGAAACTAAAGTTTTGAGTACCTGGTTCTATGAGCATGTTACTGGTTTCAGAACCAAAACTTTTAACATTCATAGATTTTTTTTTTAATTAAAAAATTGTATATACTCATACACAAAATAGTCAACATAATACTTTTTTTTTTTGGTCTTTTTGAGACAGGGTCTCGCTATGAAGTTCAGGCTGGCCTTGAGCTCACTTTGTAGCCCAGGCTGGCCTCAAACTGGCACCAAGCCTTCTGCCTCAGCCCCCCAGGTGCTGGGATTACAGGCAGTAACCACCATGCTCAGTTCATAATACTTGGAGGTTATTAGATAACCAGTTAATACAGTAGATTGGAACACAACCAAAGACATGAGTTGGCCTTTTCTCTTACTTCACACTGTGGGTTATTCTTTGTAAGTTTTTGTTTGTTTGTTTGTTTTTGTTTTGCTTGTGGTACCAGGAATCAAACTCACGACCTCACGCTTCCCAGACAGGCACTGTACCACTGAGCTATATCCCCAGCCCTAACATTTATTTCTGTAAGGTTTTTTTTGACTGTTGGTTATTATTTTGAGTTACTTTTTATGTGACTCTTTATAGTTTGGGCTTCTAATTTCTGATGATGATCAAGGTTGTAGGAAACTGTATCAGCTGTGTTGTAACCTTGACATCAGCTTCATGTATTTACTTAATGCAATGAATACTAGCTCATACTTTTCCAATAAAGTTTAAAGTTCTCCATGAAAATTCCACCTGGAAAAATGCTACCTGAAACAAGGTGTCAAACATCGCCAAATTCTCCCAAATCTTGTTATACAAATAGGAAAAAGTGCTTTGAGTGGGTTACACTGAGAAAAAGGAAGCCACTAAGAGAGCCTGCATATTTACCCATTTGGGGTAGATGCCTGTCATGAATTCCTAAAACTGCTGGTTTTTTAGGGTCTAAGCCAACTTTGAGATTCCTAACCTCCTGACCAAGCCCATTTATTTACACAGGAACAGTTCTGATCATTTGAGATTTGGATGAATATTATGGCATATCCATAAGTTAACGTAGGGTTATGGTGACCATCATCATTGTTTGAGGCAAATTTTCCTGAAATGTCAGGGAGGCCCTGTGCTGTAATTTCCTCCTCTCAGATTGCTTCAGGTGTCAGATATCCGCATTGGTCACACTCTTTCTGCAAATGTGAGCATAGCAGCGTCTTCTCTTTCCACTTAAGGAGAAATAGGACCCATCCCCTACCCACTCTACCCCAACATTATGTCCCTTACCCTAGTTGATTTTTCACCATAACAATGGTCACCTGGTAAAATACAATGCTTTATCTGCACTCCTTTGTAGAATGTAAGCTAAACTCTGTAGGGTTTGTTGGTAGTGGAAGACTGGATATTTTGTTTACTGCTGAAAGGGGCCCAGAAAACTGCCAGACATGAAGTACAAGCTCAGTAATTACATGGAGTATTAGATGAGTGGATAAAAATATATTGCTTGTTGGGAATCAGCCTGTCTGAAAGGTCATTCAAAGATAGGGTTCAGTTCCCAGCTTGCCTACCTTCCCCCACCTCATCATTGATCATTAGGAAAAGAAGAAAGTTGTGAGCCTACAAGGGTGCTGAACCCAGAGGCATCTGTCTATCCATCCGTCCATCCAAAATCCCTTGAGGAGTGAGTGGGAGGTGGCAACAGGGGTCAGAGGGCTCCCCGTGCCCAGCCAGCCAATCAGTGTTCAAGTGCATTGGCCCGGCCCACACAGTCCTCCTATTGAGTTTGCGCACGCACAGGGGAGGAGAGAGAAGAGGCCTTAAAGGCCAGCGGCTGCGCTCGGCTCATCAAGCCATGAGTAGCTGTGGAGCCCTTTCAGGTTTTTCTTCCCCTCTTTAATGCGTGGCTTTTGGCGGTGGGGTTTAACCTGCGCCACCGACACCCACTGAGACCCAAGGTAAGGAATGACCCTCCTTTCAACAGATGTGTGAATAGGAAGGACTCCGTGGGATGAGTCTGTGAAAACAAGGAAGGGGACGTGGGCCCTGGGCCAAGGCCCCAAAGCAGGTGCAGGCAGCATCCCGGGTGGCTGGTGGTGGTGGCGTTTAGGCCTTTGGCCTGGGCGGCACCGCGCTGGAGAAGTGACGTTCCAGATGAGCGTCTGCTGTCACCGGTGTGGGGGTGGCGTGGGAGCCCAGAAGCGGAGTGCACCCGTGGGTGACGCGTACTCTTTGTATGCAGACCGAGGATCGCTTTTGACTCGTGCAGAAGCCACTTTTTAATCCAGCCGAGCTAAAGTGTGACTAGTCCCGCTTTCACTAGGCCTGATAAATTCGGCAGACTGCCCCCCACCCCTACCATTTGTGCTTCAGTCTCAGGCTCTTCCAGCGAGCCGTGCTACAGTTTTTTACTTTGGGCTTCCTCAGAGCGGCTTCCCGTCTGAAAATGAAGCAAAGCAACTAAAAAATTTTTACGGTCTCAAGTGTTATCTCTTGTCTCCTCTTCCTGGCAAGGTTCTAGAAATAGTATCGCCGCCCCTTGACCCCAAGATGACCTAAAATTGCTCTCGCGGAAGTTTTCGCAGAAAACTACCGGCCAAATTCAAGTACAGTTTGATGACATTCGTTATCTCATGAGATTTGACAAATGGATGTAAATAGCTGGGGATTTAGCCCAGCGGCACAAGCGCCTGCCTGCCTAGCAAGCGCAAGGTCATGAGTTCGATTCCCGGTACGAAAAAAAAAGAAAATGCAGGGATGTAAATAAAAGGACATAAAACAAAAATTCCCTCAAACGGTATATTGTACTCTGTCAGAATTGTAGATATCATGTACTGTATTCAGACTCATATCTTGGCTCAAAGGGATACAGGGAAAGGAGAAAAAAATGAAAAAAGTGGAATTATGTGAGTCTAGGAAAGAGAAAAATATCAGGATATAAGGCATTGTTAAAGATAATTATATAGCACTGTGGCACCCTGTAAACCAGGTGTCTACATTAACTTCTTTAATTCTGGTAGAGGCAGATTCTTTTGTTATTCCTGCTTGCAAGTATGAAAACTGAATCTCAAAATGCCTGTTTTTCAAACAGTGCTAGTTAGTATGAGCTATCAGTAGATTCTTGGTAAACAGTAGACTGCAGTGGGCTGAGGAAATGTAATAAGTAAAATACGGAAGACTGAAGTTTGACTCTGAAGATTATGGGTACATAGAGTAAGGGAAGTGTTTGTTAAAGACTTAAGTTCGATCTAGGCATATTTAATGCTGCTAGAAGGACCTAGAAGAGAGGAAGTTCAAGCAGAGCAGAGTGATTACTAATGTATCACTCAGGCCACAGGTGGAGGAATGGGCTGTAGGAAAGGGCAGAGAGCCTCCTCTGTTTCAGGAAAGAAAAAGTGATAGGCCCATATGCAGTGATAGCTATAAATTTCTAGATAAATTGAGGAAGGTCCGGGGATGTAGCTCAGTGGCATAAGTGCCTGCCTGGCAAGTGCAAGGTCCTGAGTTCAATTCCTGATACCAAAAAAAAAAAAAAAAAAGTTGATGTGTTCCATGCCTCACTTTTTCTCACCGTATTTTGTATGCCCTGGAGAAATTTAGTGTTTGTTTCCTGAGATTTGCTCCCTTCACTTAAAAAAAAAAAATTTAGAACCTGATTCTATCAGATTTATCTGTAATCTAGAATATTTCTGCAATGTAGTTTAAAAATAACCGTAAAATTGTCATTAGCAAGAATAGGGGACACATTTTGAAAAACTGGAAAGGACTGGGATTAGAGCATGATTTAAATTGAATTCCATCTGTATCGTTTACTAGCTGTATTTAGCACATTGCTGAAGGGAAGACAAGCGTGAAGGGGCTGGGAAGAGTGTAGTGATTAGATGAAGGTGGTTTAGGTGATTAAATTGGATTCCTCAACTGAATAAAAATCAGCTAGATTTGGTGGCACACACCCTCCCAGCACTCCGGGGGCTCAGGCAGGAGGATCATAGCAAGTTCGAGGCCATCTTTAACTACATGACGAGACCCTGTCTCAAAAAATAAAAGAAAAAGTATGAGTCTTCAGACAACTTGATAAATAATGGGAAAATGCAGGCCTCCAAAGACTAGGATTTGATGGTGCTTTCAGGACACTCACAGTGTGAGGGCATGAACCTGCTCAATTAACTGGAAGATATCAGTAGGAAGTGGGTTATGGAGAGTTGAGGTTATTTGAGAGTTTGAGTAGTTGCTGCTGACAAAGCCCGAGGAAAGAATGCCAGAGAAATGCTGGAGAGCAGTGAGGTAAGAGAACGCTGTTTCAGGTGAACTTTAGGAACGGACTTGTGCAGAATAGCATGTGTTGAGGAGAGAAAGTGGAGGGAGCTTTAGCTAGCAACAGACCCTCAGTGACGATGTGTGGATTTGTGACCAGAAATGACATTCTAAGAAGAAATTGCGGCATATTGCAATTGCATGTGTTTCAAGAGTAATAATGTGCCAGCAGGGGTGCAGTAACAGTGTTTTTAGAGGTGGAAATACATGTTGGGTAAGGGAGAGAAGGGATGAACAGTGTAACTAATACTTAGTAAAGACCTGTATGATGCCAGGTGATGAGAGTTAGATCCAGACTGTAGTCATCTAAAGTTGGCTTTGATACCACTTCTTTGGAGAAGATTAGACTGAGATTCAGAGGGATGAATTTTTTCTTAAATTTTTATAGCTTCTAAGTGGTAGGCTGGGGAATAAATCCTGGAAGAATGGAACAAACAAGACAGTATATGGGTCTATATTAGAAGAATATTTTATGGTAGAAAAAGTATTACAGAAGACACTAGATCCATTCCAAGCCGAATATAATGGGCTTTAACATGTGTTCATTGATTTAATCTTCTTTTCTTTTGTTTCTTTGTTTCTTTCTTTTTTTTTTTTTTTTTT
>NW_004955414.1:22888437-22900906 GCF_000276665.1 Chinchilla lanigera
AGTGCTGGGATTACAGACCTGCACCACCACACCTGGCTGAGTCTATATTTCTGTAGAGATTTTGTTTCCTAATTGTACTTTTTCATAGGTCCTATTTATTTCATTTTTTTAAATTATTTTTCCCCATTAGTGCTTGCATCGTAATCCATGGACAAGATGGCAGATTCATCATCATTTTCCTCCTTTTCTGATTTTGGGCTGCTATGGTATTTGGAGGAGCTAAACAATGAAGAATTAAATAAATTCAAGTTACTTCTAAAGGAGACCATGGCACCTGGGCGCTGCGTGATGCCCTGGACTGCAGTAAAGATGGCCAACCGAAAGCAACTTGCTAACTTGATAAACAAATACTATCCAGGAAAACAGGCCTGGACTATAACTCTCAGACTCTTTGCCAAGCTGAACCTGAAGGATTTGTATGAGAGAGCAAAAGCAGAGACCAACTGTGAGTGATGCTAGGACAGATGTGGGAGGAGGGAGAGGAAGTATTTCCTAGAGCTCATTGGAATGATTCTATAAGAGATTTAGGGATTAAATGGCTCTGAGGGATACAGGTGCCATGGGGATATTACACATGGCAAGCTGATGGGGTCACTGGAGGAACTTAGGTAAAAGAGTCTTCAGTACTGTTATTCAGCATGGCTCCTTAATGGGGGGGTCATTTATACTTATCGAAATAATTAAAGGAAGTGAGTAATAGAAATTATCCTGTCTAGTGTGCCTTTGCCTAAACTACAAAGTCATAAGTTACCCTATGACTAAATCATATTTGATATTCTGAAATGAGTATAGGGCTAAAAACTACTGAACAACAAAAAACAAGCCCTGTATTTTTAGTCATCCCAGATGTGAAATATTAGACATTTAAAACTCCTTACTCATAGGCGAGACTTTAGAACTCCAAGTGTGTATCCATTATCTCCTTTGAGGCTTACTCTGTCTCCCTGAGGTCCGTACAGGCAAGGAAACTGAGACCTATTATGCAGGCTGGGGATGGCAAGAGGTTTCCTACTCTAGTGTTATTTGTACCACATCACCTCTTATCTGATGCTAAGCTGATGGAGCTTGAGACTTTGGTGGTCACAGAACTGGACCCCTGAGGAGAATGCTGGTTCCTGTACTGGCAATCACCAAAGTTTATTGCTCTCTGCAAATCTCATTTTCTGTTCTAACCTGTTGCAGGGACAGAGAAGATGGGACCAGAGGTGGCTGAGGCTGGGGAGATACCAGAGGCGATGCTGAGTGAGTAGATTGGCTCCCCTACCCCAGCGTTTGATCTTCTGAAACATGACTGGAGGTTTAACTCTCGGAGGATCATTGTTCCAACACTTGCTAACTTCTGATATATTGCCTGTGCCTATTCCCGGAGTATCATTTAGAAAGAGTCAATAAAATAGCTCTCTGGCAAAGTCTGAGTCAGGTCCATATTGATTTAGGGCAAGAGAGCAGTATTTGGAAATTCCAAGTCAAAAGTTAACAGTCTGATAAACAAGACTGTTTTATGGACTAAAACTCTGAGTTGGCAGGGACCGTATGACTTCTTATATCTATTCCCTTCCTTTAGAGATGGTGCTATAATTGAGTTCCAGGCATGGTGACTAGTGTACATAAAGTATAATTTCTAGAATCTGGTATTCTCAGTCCTTGTTCAACTCCAATTCTGTCTCCCTGTTTTGTTTTGAATCCTATAGCTAAGTTCTAGTTTATATGAATTACTGTAGAAAATCAAGAATAAGTGATAAACCTTTATTCTTAACCCAGGAAAAACTGCTTTCTAAAGGGCCACATTACTTCATTAAAGAAATCATTGAGAACCACTCTCATTGCAAGCATTAATAAATGCAAGTTGCTTATTGTACTACATGACCACAACTATCACACCCTACTGTGACCTTAGTTTTTGATCTACAATGAGGATGTTTTTTTTTGTGGTATATGAAAAAAACTAAAAGCTGTTGTTATTTTGATTTAAAACCTAATGGTTATTCCCCTAATATGTGCAGATATATACATACAGGTAACTATCTCCATATTTTTGACAATTTGTGATAAATTAGTATAGAACCTTTGGAAACTAGGTAAGTACACAATAGAAAATAAGAATAGCAATGATATACTGATGCTTCTCAGTGTATACCAACACCGTACTGAATTATAGCTTCATAATAAGATTCAATTTTTTACCTGGCTAATCATGTTTTTTGTTTTAAAAATAAATTGGCTATGTGTCCACATATTTGTTTTTCAATTTAACATAAGCAAAACATAAATATTTTAACACATTCCCACTAGTTTGAACTATCAGTGGTATATGCAGCAGTGGTACAAGCCAGTCTAGTCACTTTCATCAGTCTTTTACCAGCAAAATTAATACAAAGGTGCCCAGTTGAACAGTCATGCAGGTACCACATGTGGTTCAAGCCAGCCAGCAGCAAGACATATGAATTACAGTCCTGTTGTTAATGTATTAAAGAAGCTCAAATGTTACAGAAGTACATAAGGTGCATTTCTTATCCTCTTCACTTCCTTCCCCAGTTTTGCTACTTATTTATTTATTTATTTGCTATTTATTTATTTATTTTTTTTTAGAGACAGGATCTCACTATTCACTTCAGGCTGGTCTTGAACTCACTTGGTAGCCTAGGCTGTTCTCAAACTCACAACAGTCCTTCAGCCTCCCGAGTACTGGGATTATAGGCGTGCACCACCATGCCCGGCTTTATTGCTATTTAGAAATATGCACCAGTATTAACATTTTAGCGCACAGCCTGTATATAGATTTGTGGTTATAAATCTCTGTTTTTCCAGGATAGGATTATATCATATATATATTTTTGAGATTTGATTTCTTATTCAGCTCTGACTTTTTGCATACTTGCAGTTTTGCATTTAGTTGTACTTTATTCAAAAGTTGCATAGCATTCAGTTATGCTATTGCACCCCTTCACTTTTTAATTCAATAAATGTTTGAAACTTGTGTGCAAGGAAATGTTAGATTCTGGGCATGTGACGAACTATTGATGTAGCCTCTACCCAGTCTATCATTTCCTTAAAACAAAGTAACAAAAGCTTGTGATATTTACTTCGAATGAAAAATACACTGGGTTTTGAGAATATATGGAAGGAAGCATTGCTGTTTGGGAAAGAGTGTCTTTTAAATGAAAATTTAGGAGAAAAATCAGATTTAACTAGGGAAAGTTAAAACTATTTTCATCCTACTTAGATATTTGGGAATTTTTTTTTTTTTTTTTTGTCGTTTTTTTTTTGTTGTTGTTTTTCTCCGGTACCAGGAACCGAACTCACGGCCTTGCGCTTGCCAGGCAGGCGCTTTGCCACTGAGCTAAATCCCCAGCCCCTTTTGTCGTTTTGAGACAGGGTCTCACTGTGCAGTTCAGGCTGGCCTTGAACTCATTTTGTAGCCCCGGCTGGTCTCGAACTTGCAACTATCCTCCTGCCTCAGCCTCTCAAGTGCTGGGATTACAGGCATGTGCCACCATGCCCAGTGGGAATTTTTAAAAATTAAAGCTTTTTGCTTCATTAATTACTAATTTGTTAATTTTCATTAATTTATTTCTATTTTTACTTAAAG
Organism: Chinchilla lanigera; assembly: GCF_000276665.1. Classification (NCBI taxonomy): domain Eukaryota; kingdom Metazoa; phylum Chordata; class Mammalia; order Rodentia; family Chinchillidae; genus Chinchilla; species Chinchilla lanigera. The sequence goes on from NW_004955414.1 coordinate 22,892,027, forward strand.
TGGATTATTTTGATTTGTACGTTGAAGTTTGTCTTGGAGCCCTCCTTTGTTACCATCCTTGCTGCCTATACTACTTATATGAATGATGAGTCTGTTCTCTATGCATGTCATCTTTTTTGAGGAAAAGTGTAAAACTATTTCTAGCGTAATTCAAATTTTCTATCACATTTTTAATTTTTTTAACAGCTTCTTGTACAAGTTTTAAATGAACAGAAATATTTTCACTTGGTTGACATTCATTTAAAATCCAACCCAGATTTAATTTCAGCCTATATTTTTTGTTCCTCATTCCAGGTCCAGTGTTAATATTGCAGTTAATGGAATTTGTTTTGATCTTGTGTGTGTGCATTTTTTTTTCCAATCGGCTTAGGTGCTAGAACAGAATATAAGCTTCGAATAAAAGAAAAATTTCACATTCTGGATAAGAATTATTTGCTTGGAAAACCTTTAGATTTCCATCATGGAGCTTCTCAACAACAGCAGAAACTTCTGGAACGTTTGTTCGATGTGAATGTCAGAGGTGGTGAGCAGCTCCACACAGTGGTACTTCGGGGAGCTGCTGGAGTTGGGAAGACAACCTTGATGAGAAAGGCAATGTTACTCTGGGCTGAGGGGAAACTTTATCGGCACAAGTTTACTTATGTTTTTTATCTCAGTGGGAGAGAAATTAGTCAGGTGAAGGAGAAAAGCTTTGCTCAATTGATATCAAAGGACTGGCCTAGCACTGAAATCCCCATTGAAAAGATCCTGTCCCAGCCAAGTCGCATCCTTTTTATTATTGATGGTTTTGATGAACTAAACTTCGCTTTTGAGGAACCTGAATTTGCACTGTGTGGTGACTGGACGCAAGTACACCCTGTGTCCTTCCTCATAAGTAGTTTGCTGAGGAAAGTGATGCTCCCTGAATCATCCTTATTGGTGACAGTAAGACTCACAGCTTCTAACAGACTAAAGCGTTTGTTCAGTCAGAATTTGTTAAAGAGTCAGTGTTATGTAGACCTAAAAGGAATGTCCCAGGATGAAAGAAAAGAGCATATTTATAAGTTTTTTGAAGAGGAGTCCTGGGCCGTGAATGTGTTCAATGCAATAAGAAACAATGAGAGGCTTTTTGACATGTGCCATGTTCCCCTGGTGTGCCAGCTTGTCTGTACTTGTCTGAAGCAGCAAATGGAGAGAAATGATGACATCACAAGGCTGTGCCAAACAACCACAGCTGTGTTGACCTGCTATATCTCTAGCGTATTCTCACCAGGAGATGGATACCTTCCTAGTCTACCCAACGAAGCCCAGTTGAGAAGCATGTGCTACTTAGCTGCCAAAGGAGTGTGGACTATGACACATGTGCTCTACAGGAATGATCTCAGGAAGCATGGGTTAACCACTTGCGATACCTCAGTTTTTCTAGACATGAATATTCTTCAAAAGGACGCAGACTATGACAACTGCTATCTGTTCGCCCATCTACATATTCAGGAATTTTTTGCAGCTATGTTTTATGTGCTGAAAAGCGATTGGGAAGACAGAGAAGATTCCTCCCAGTCTTTTGGAGATTTGAACCTGTTACTTGACAGTAAAAGTGATCGGGACCCCCATTTGACACAACTAAAATATTTTTTGTTTGGCCTTTTGAATGAAGAGCTAGTAAAACAACTGGAGGAAACTTTGAAGTGCAAAATGTCTCTGAAGATAAAATGGGAGGTACTTCAGTGGATAAAAGTACTCGGAAACAGTGACATTTCTCCATCACAGCTAGTATTTCTGGACTTGTTTCACTATCTGTATGAGACACAGGATGAAGCATTTGTAGCCCAGGCCATGGGAAATTTCTCAAAGGTTTTCATTAATATTTGTAAGGAAATCCATTTGCTTGTGTCTTCATTCTGCCTTAAGCACTGCCGATGTTTGCAGACCCTTAAGCTGGATATAATTATGATAAACTCAAGCTCTGCAGCTGAAACCAAGTAAGTGTATTTTGTCATTTCTCTGGGAATGCCCTGTGAGACATGAAGAAAGATGGTTTTGTCAGAGGGAGGAGTTACTTAGCTGGAGTTCCAGGATGGGATGAGAGTTGTTCTACCTTGTAGCAGGGAGGCCAGGTATTTAAGATCTTCATTGACCCGTCATGGCTGGTGAGGAACAGGAAAATCCTGCCTGTGATAGCGTTCCTGGCCTGAGGGCAATTTAAAGAAAGAGACTGGGCTGAGTTCTCAGATGTCAGCATTCCCAACAACTCAAGGGAATTAACCTTCAATCCTTAAAGGATATAGTGTACAGCAGTGCAAACTTGCATACATTAGGGTAAGTTTAAATTTTGCATTCATTAGGGTATGAACAGCAATTCAAAACTTACAAATGTAAGAATAAGGGGCCAGAAATTTCTCACTGAAGCTGGTGTACGTGGGTCATCTCTCCGTCCTATGTCTCCTTTCAACCCACGGACCTAGCTCACCTCTCCATTGTGCAGATGAAGGTGGACATTGCTTTGTAGTTTATGAACAGTCTCAGCCATTTAATATCTAAGGACTATCAGGTTAGTAGCAAAGAGTAGGTGATGAATATTTTTGAAAGAAGGAGTTTTATGTCTACTTTATTGTTTTTACCTTACCCTCTTCAAGTTGGCTTTTCTGAGTCTACCCCATCTAATTCTAGGGGAAACTTCAAAATCCTTCAGTGGAATTCGATTCCAGATTTAACTAAAATCTGGGACTTATTATATGATACAATTAATGAACCTGATACTTAATACATTTATCTAATTTAATTCTGATGGCAATAGAATTGTATATCTGGTACATAAATGTCAATTTATTTCTAAGATTCCAAAATTGAGATTTGGAGAGATTTACTTAGAAAATAAATATGTAATTCTTGATTCAAGCACACATCAAGTAGTAGTTAACACTGACTGAGTTTTTATCACGTACCTGACATACCATAGTTGTCTAAGTCCCTTGACTGGGCCTACTGCTAGTCCGCAGAGGTAGATGCCATCCCTTTATCTTTTACTTTTGGAAAAAACTAATGTAAAGGCTTGTATAACTTGACTGTGACCATCATCTGATTATAAATCCTTGCTTTTTCTCAACTTTGCCCAAGCTGTCCCATTGCCATTACATATAGTTGCAGAAGCATTTCTCACATAAAAATAGACATCTCCTTGCTTTCTGAACTGTGGGAGCAGAAACGTATAGTTCAGAGCATCCCAGACTCTACCTTCCTTGAGGAATTGTAATTTCCTCCAGTCAGTTTTCTTAACTCTGACTTCATAGTTCTATGCAGAGATGGTATGACTGAACCCAGGCTATTAGGATATCTTTTATGCCTAATATGTTAGGAAGGTAGTCCAACCACTAGATTGTCAAATCCCTTCACCTATGTTGGGAAGTTAGTGCTAGTTAATCCTATTTTTTGCACTGGTGCCAAAATAACAACATGTGTCTGAGAGGAAACAGATAGGAGATGGGAGACATACTGGGCAAATAAAGCCTCTGGAATACCCAGAGGAAATGTCCTGGTGGACTATGCCCATGGCAAAGCTGCACCAAATGTTCTTGCCATTTCCAAAGACGATTTACTTTTACCCCAGTACCCCCTTTTGAGAGTTGCTGGGGCTTATAAAATGTTCTTTTTGTTTCGTTTTCTGATTACATAGGCAAGTGGATGGTGATCGCATTACTCAGTGCTGGCAAAATCTCTTCTCTGTGCTTCATACAAATGAACACTTGACAGAACTGGACTTGTGCCACAGCAACCTTGATATATTAACCTTGAAGACTTTTTATCAAGAACTAAAGCATCCAAACTGTAAACTGCAAAGACTCCTGTAAGTCTCACATGAAAAAATTGAATAGTATTCATTCTGACTACTTTTTTCCACCTTCCACTCCTACTGGTCAGGGGAAACCAACAGTTAACCTATATAGTCGGTATAATACATAACATTCTGGTCAAAGACAGATGAGTTATCCCATAAGGTTATATCACATAGAGTGACCTGATAGCCGTAGTAGTTCATGTAAGTACAGTCAGTGACATATCACCTATGATACATTGCTCAAATCGTATCGTCATCATTAAGTGATGCATTACTGTATTTAAAATCCATCATGTGAAATATTCTAAGAACATGCATATTCTAAGAACATGAATGGTAGAAATGTCTGAGAATATGAAGCACAGCAAACACATTCTGGAAAAGATTCTAGAGTAGTTGTTGCCATGGGTTTTTTGAGGATAGGGAATTTTCTAGAAGAATAAGAGTATAAACCTAAGATATTCTAGGCAGGTCAACAAAGCACTTTCAGACATGTTCTGGAACTTATTTATTTTTCTTAATTTTTTTTTCTTCTGGGAAATAACATTCACCAAAATGTATAGGTAGTAAATTTGTATTTAATAATACTTATGTAACACTTATGTTTATGTTAAACAAGATAAAAAATATTTTTACCTCAGAATTTCATTGTATTCCTTTCTGTTCAGTCCTGTCATGCCACCCAATCCCAGAGGTAATCATTTTCTAATCTGTCACCAGAGAACAGTTTCTTAGAAATCACTTAGGTTGATTAGTACACTCTATATATTTTTATGTATCTTTGCTCAAAATATTTTTAAAAGTTTATCTTGGATTTTTAATAGTTTATTCACTCATAGTATGAATATACTATAACTTATTTGTTCTCACTAATAAATGCCTGAAGATTTTCTAATTTTTAGGTATTATGAATAAGGTTGCTTTGAATATTCCTTAGTCTTTTTCTTATGGTGAAAACAATGTATACTTAAGTTAGCCAGGTGAACTCAGTTTAGAGTACCACGATTTTGTTTACAACATCCAAAGCATCACAATCAGGAGGGAGCCAGTCGAGTATATTTCTGTCTTCTGTCAGGCCTGATCTGGGAGATCACATCAATGTTACAGAGCTTCTATACATCCTGTTTGATTTACAATGCCTTGGACTGCCGGAAGGTGTGCCTTGTGTGGTTTTCTTTGTATGGTTATGGACTCCTTTCGGTGCTGCCTTCTTGGACTTTAAGGCTTTTACCTTAGCATCAGCTTTGGGAGGGGCAGAAATATCCTTCACTTTCGGCTCCATCTTGGTGAAAAGATTATCTTTTTGTGACAGATATGCTCATATTTTGGCCTAATACCTTGGGACAGAATTACTAGTTCATAGATGTGTTTTATTTAAGATATAAACAGTTCAAGGTGGCTGCATCATTCTATAGTCCCAGTAGCAATATGTGAAGGTTCCAGGTGCTCGTCTTGCTTCTATTTGCTGTTGTCAGTCTTTTCAAATTTTATCTCAATTTGATTCAAGAGTCTCACTTTTTTTTTTTTTTTTTTTTGTCTGTTTGAGACAGGGTCTCACTATGCAGTTCAGGCTGGCCTTGAGCTCACTTTGTAGCCCAGGCTGGCCTTGAACTTCCAATGATCCTCCTGCCTCAGCCTCCCAAGTGCTGGGATTACAGGGGTGTGCCACCATGCCTGGCAAGAGTCTCACTCTTTAGTGTGTCCTTGTCTGCACGTCTTTCGTGCTCTTCCTGTTGGTTTTACTAGGGGATGGAACTGATTTTACTTTTCTCTGTATTTAGTCACGTGCCCCAGGTCCGTTTGGTACTTAGTAATAGGTACTAAATGCTGAACAGCTGATAGGTTTTTGTTTCATCATTAAAGATTCCTCAAAATCTCAGTATTTTTGAGTTCAGACATTAGATTTAAGCAATTTGAATAGGTCTGGTCTTGACAGATAGGGTGAGGCAACTGCATATGTTGTGATTAAGGGGTTCCTAGAAGTCATTTTCACTCTAAACATCTCCCCCCACATTGTCCTTTCATTGATTATCTTTAGCCCAATCTTAATAACTCATGCCTTACTTTGAGTTAAATGGCCTCCTCTTAGGGTCTGTTTCTGGGACTGAAATGTTGCTGACCATTCTCAGTCATCTGGCCTTAGTTGGGTCCGTTTTTCCTAACAAGTGAGACAGGGCTTTTGGTTTCTATTTATCTTTGGTACTTTTACAGGATGAGGATGGTTAGTGATGGACATAAAAGCTTTATGTTCTTGTGAGTGCTTCACTGGGTGTAGTGGGGATGGAGGAAGAGGGATAGTAGTGGGCAGAAGGGAGGAAAGGTGGTATTGTAAAGAGAGGTTTTGAATAGCTGCAGTGTGAATAGACTGCATTTGGAGCCAGCAGAGGAACGATAGCAGAATCATGTATCTAATGCTGATAGAGTTTAAGAGATGTAAATGGAAAGAAATACTGGAAAATTTAACTTCATATTTTGCTTTGGGTGGCTTCTGTAAACCTAACATTTGTTCATAAAAAGAGAGAACATATCTTGCAGCAATGGTTTTCTGCTAATGATGCATATAAAATATTAAACATTAACTGTCTTCTTATCTTGGATTATTTAAAGAATATATGACTATTATGAATTAATATGATTACGGTATTTGGAATGGCCCTGATAATTTGGGCAGTTATTCCTGAAACTGAGTTCAGAAGTTCCTTTCTGCCTTTCCTGATATCATTTTTTTCCCTTTAAGAAAAGTTAAAGGAGGCCAGGTGTGGTGGCGCATGCCTGTAATCCCAGCACTGAGGAGGCTGAGGCAGGAGGATCATTGCAAGTTCGAGATGAGCCTGGGCTATAAAAGTGAGCTCAAGGCCAACCTGAACCTGCATAGTGAGGCCCTGTCTCAAAAGAGAAAAAAAAAAGAAAAAGAAAGTTAAGGGTGTCAGAATATATAAGTGGAAATCAATTATAATCAGGTTATTTTTCTATACAATAACCTGAAATTAAGATTTATTACTTTACCTGGGATATAAGTCTGATAAAAGATGAAAGTGAGAGAATACTCATAGAATATCTCAGATTTAGATGTAAAAGAAGAGGGTTGCTGTACCCAGGGCAAAAGATGATTTTTAATCCCTCACTATATTTTTCTTAAGGTTGAAGTTTGTGGTTTTCCCTGAGGGTTATGACAGTACCTTTAGCTTCTTGACTCACAAGCAGAATCTGATGCATCTTGACCTGAAAGGAAGTAACATAGAAGATCATGGAGTAAAATTATTATGTGAAGCCTTGAAACACCCAGAATGTAAACTACAAAATCTGAGGTAAGTCTTGAGTCTTTCACTATAATTGGGATTTTTTTTTTCTGTCCATTAGACAGTTGCAGTCTGGACTTGCTGTTCTTATAGCTATTTTAAATCTGCTTTTATGATATGGAGTCACTGGGATCAGTAAAAGCAGGTGATTTCCCCATGATAGGTCTTCTCACTCCCACAAATCCCCACTGAAGACGTCTCTTTGTATAATTCTGTGTCTCCATCTCCTAAATGTGGAAAATGTGTTATAAACATTTAACATTTCTCATACGCAGTGCTGGGATATACTCATTGTATCCGTAAATGTTCATTGAAAAGGACGTTTCCCTTTCGTTGATATCAGGACCGCGCTGGGACAGGCTCAGTGTTACTTGACGTTTGGTAGTGAATCCTCATGTTACAACTGTGACTCAGTAAAGAGCCCAGAAGGTTTAGAAAGAACAGCGTGGCAACTGTCAACTGCCAGGGTGCTTGCCTGATATGGATGCTCCCCAGTGGTTGCCCCCTGGCTGGTTTTCTTTCTTTCAGAGGATTAGCAATCATACTTTGTCTTCACACTGTGCCAGGTTTTAGTTTCTACAAAACATAAAAGGTTACAATAAGTTTTAAAGTTTTTTTTAAGTCCCTGGACTCAGTTCAGGGGGCCAAGACTGAACTTGGATGCGTCAAGGGTCAAGGTGAGTCCTGTTGATGTGAAAGCGGTTACAATTCAGGGGTAGGAGAAATACAGTAAGTGAAATCTGAAACAAGGCCTTTTTGAAGGTAGGCAGATGAGTTTGGTGATATTGGGATATATAATTTTTAAAGTCATATCAGTTTGTACAAGGTGAAATCCACTTACATCAGTCATGTTTGCAGGGTTTTTTTTTTTTATGTTTGCAGTTTTTGGATAATTCTTGAATGTGGATGGTGAGCACTTGTCAGTGGGTTGGGTTGGGGTAGGTAGAGTTTTACCAGTTTTGTGAAGTACTTTTAGAATATTTTGAGGAGTTTTCTATAACCTGCACTTCTGGGCAGAGACCCAGGTGAGAAGTAAGTCACTGTTCTTTTGTTGTTGTTGTTGTTTTTGTTTTGTTTTGTTTTTGGTCTTTTTGAGACAGGGTCTCATTATGCAATTCAGGCTGTCCTTGAGCTCACTTTGTAGCCCAGGCTGGCCCTAAACTCACAGTGATCCTCCTGCCTCAGCCTCCTGAGTGCTGGGATTATAGGTGTGCACCACCATGCATTTTTATATTTTAAAAATTTGTAGCCAAAAGTCCTACCAGGAGAAATTGAAACTGATTTCACTGATGCTGCAACTTCATATTTAAAAGTAGTATTTATCCTTCTGATGATCTTCTCTATCCCCGTCCCTTCCTAAAGGGCCCACCTCTAAGCCTATGGTTTAAAAGAAGTAACAGAAGAATTAAGTTTCCCTGCTCTGAACACCTCAAAATGGCAGTTAAACTCTAACATGAGTCTTGGAGGGGACAAACTATATTCAAACCATAATGGACTTACTTTTTATTACTTTATGTATAAATGATAAGGGTAGCAATGGCCTTTTTTTCCTGGCTTGACAAAAATCTTTTCCATATATGGAAAGTTTAGGAATGTATAAATATTAATTTGGATGTTACCAGTGACATGTTATTAAATGACAATCAATAAAAGTTAAAAAACCACCCTTAACTATTAAGTTTATAAGCCATAGCAACAATTTCTAAAATCCATGTATGATTCTTTTGCTACAGTAAAACAAAAAGTAATTTTTTTTTTTTTTTTTTT
>NW_004955414.1:22901076-22920036 GCF_000276665.1 Chinchilla lanigera
ATAAAATATTTTCTGGCTTGTAGTACTATATATTTTGCAGTTGTAAAAGAGAATATTTTTATGAGGCTGACATTTCATTCATTAGGAGTTAGAATATCCTGTAGCTGTGATTCCAGTAAACACTAAAAAAAAAAAAATCCTGAGAAACCGAAACTTATCATGTGGAAAGCATAAAAACAAAATAGGTTATAAACAAGTGGACTGTAAGCAGTTAATACTTATATATGCACTTAGAGGCATTCTAAGTGTTTTCAGTACTACTTGTATTTTTCCTTCATAAATGAGATATTTTTCATTTGTTCAGGTGTGTTCAGAAATTTGAGTAAGTTTTATCCTTTAGAGTATCCTCCCAAAATATACTTTTGAATTATTAAATTCAAGAGAATATTAATATTAAATGATCCCCTTTGTATATACACAGTTTCTACTATGCTAATTTACTGTGGGTCTACAAAGACAACACTCTTGGACACTTTCAAATCTTTTCTGATGGTTTATGGTGGCAACGTGAACACATTAGTTATTTAGACTTAACTCTTCAAATGTAATTTTTGTCACCATTTACTGCCAAGTTTTTGTTAAATTTGGCTCTTGCCAAATTTAAAACCTTAATTTTGATTCATTGCATCTTTGGTGTGATTTAACACTTTCACGAACTATTGAATAGTATAGTTTGTCCTTCAGTTGCTTTCATAGATGTATGATAACCTATCTGGGTTTGGTCTCCACTTTGTTCTCAGAATTTTTACTTTGCTACGTTGCTTTTTAGCACTTTGTGTCTTAGAAAGTCTCTTAAGAATAGCCTGACTCCTCAACCTCTGGGGTTTTTTTGCAAACTCTTCAGTTTGAGTACTTTGTCCTTGGTAATGTTAGAATATTTTTCATTATTTTTGCATGAAATTACCTTTTGACCTATTAGAAACCATTTTAAAAATTTTCTGCTCAGGAATGAGTTCTTTAAATTATTAAAATTGTTATCTATTCCTCTTTTGCTGTGCTTTTTTTTTTTAAATCTTTTTGAGGCAGGTTCTCACTGTGTGGTTCAGCCTGGCCTTGAGCTCACTTTGTAACCCAGGCTGGTCTTGAACTTACAAGATCCTCCTGCCTCAGCCTCCCAAGTGCTGGGGTTACAGGCATGTGCCACCAAACCCAGTGCTATGATTTTCAAGAGCATCCAATGATCATTGACTATATCTCTCTTCCTGCATAGCTCTGAATTTTGTCATTTTAATCTTATTTCCTTTTTTCTTGGAAGTTTCTCACTTATTTTCATTTGATTTTGCTTTTTTTTGCTTCAAATCTAAATTTTCTTAATTTTGTTGCCCTTACCTCAAACCTGCCCTTTTCTGTCTCCTCTCTCTTTATGATATGCTAATTATTTCACAGTCAGTATCTTCCTGTACACTTAAAGTATAAAGCAAATCTTTCTAAATAGTTTCTGCTGTTTCCTAGTTTAGTATAATGTCCTTCTATAAAACTGTTTTTAATCCACAGGTTCCTTAACATTGGGATCTTTTTCTGTCTGGAAGAGTTCTCTCCAAACACAATGACAAGATTTTCCTCAACTGCCTGTGTGGCTGCTGATACAGTGCCCTTTTGATTTAGTTTGCTCAGGCTGCCATAGCAAAATACTAAAGTTCAAGAGCAAGGTGCAGACAGAGTTGGTTTCTGGTGAAGTCTCTCCTTTTTGTTTTTCCCTGTCATCACTTATCCTTTTCTGTGTACATGCCCACTCCTTGGGTTTCTTCCCTTGTAATAACCATACCAGTACTTTGGATTATGGAGCTTCTCCTGTGCCTACCTCTGTGTGTAGTTCCTGAGTGTCTCAAATTATAATCCTTAATTAAAGGAAATGCCTGGTGCAAACTCAGCTGCCAGGAATGAAATGCTGCTCTCCCTGACTCTCCTTACAAATAGCTGATATCACTGCAGCCATGTACAAAGTACAAACCTTCCCTAAATAGGAATCTCTAAATATGTAGAGGGTCTCTACATGTACTTTTTCTACTTCCCTTCCCATCTTTATTTTTAGAAAGAATTTTATTTCTGATTTACTTGTCTTCACTCTTAAGAACTGGGCTTCTCAGAAACGTAGCTTGATTCCCTAAGGAACTGAGCTGCTGGGAGACATGGCCTTTGCTCCTGACTTCCTGTCCACTTCTATTGTTCTGCAAGCCGGTGTACCAGGAAACAGCTGGTCCCTCCGTCTTCTGTTCTAGTTAGAGGAAATTCCTCCCAGATTTTAAAGAATTTACCATTTCAAGGTATTTTACAATGCTTTCATATATATTTTCATTAAGGAATTGGGGAGGTTTGGGATGGGAGAGACAAATTTCCTCCTGTCCCCTTCCTAGCTCTTTTATCAGACAGAGCCTTACACTTTAAATAACTCGTTCTGTGTGGGGAAGCTGGATATTCGGGCAAGGTTCCCAACACTGGGAGATCCTTCACTCTGGCTGGGTACGTGTGGTTGTAATTCTCCGGAATGCGCTCATTCCTGTTTTTCTATATTTTTAGGCTGGAAGCCTGCAACCTAACTGCGATTTGTTGTCTGGCTATATCCAAGGCTCTCATCAAGAGCCAGAGCCTGGTGTTTTTGAACTTATCAACCAATAATCTACTGGACAGTGGAGTGACGTTGTTATGTGAGGCCTTAGGACATCCAGAGTGTCACCTAGAGAGACTGTCGTGAGTCAGCTTTTTTATACAGCTCACTTGTGATCTGAGTGCAGAAGATGCTTGGGTCTTGACACTAAATGAATTCAATCCTGCATGAATTTTCCATATACCCTATACTCCTTCCTTCACTCCACTGTTTTTTGGGTGGTTTATTTTTTTTGTTTTTTGTTTTTTTTGTTTTTTTTTTTTTTTTGGTGCTGGGGGTGGAACTCGGGACCTTGCACATGCTAAATACATAGTCTACCACTGAGTTATACCCCAGCCCTTCCCTTCTCTTAACTTTTGGCAATTCTTTCCTATCTGATTGACCTTATTCTTTTCTTTCTCTTTTCTTCTCTCTTTTCTTTTTTTCTTGTCTTTTTGAGACAGGGTCTTGCTATGCAATTCAGGCTGGCCTTGAACTCACTTTGTAGCCCAGGCTGGTCTCAGATTTGCAACAATCCTCCTGCCTCAGCCTCCCAAATGCAACCTTATTCTCTTCTAATCTTCTATTTCTGTGCTTTATTTCATCTTATCCCATATGCACAGCTGCAATAGAATTCACAACTTCAGTAGGTTTGTTGAGGTTCTACAGTGGAGATTTAGGAGTTGTAAATACCAGCTCATTTCCTTGTGGGGAGAGGTGTAAGCTTTGAGAATTAATGAATCCTTTCCCATGTGTTTCTCCTTCAGATTGGAAAGCTGTGGCCTCACAGAGACTAGTTGTGAGGATCTTTCTTTGGCCCTTATCAGAAATAAGAGACTGACACATTTATGCTTGGCAGACAATTCCGTGGGAGATCGTGGAGTAAAGCTTTTAAGTGCTGCCTTGAAAAATCCAGAGTGTACTCTACAGAGCCTTGTGTAAGTGTATACTATTTCTCACCCTTTCACTGTAATATGCCCTTTGAAAGATACTTAAAATATTGCTACCCCCAAGGTTGAAGTATTGGCAATTTACTCCCCAGTGTAATGCATAGTGTTGAGAGGCAGGACCTTTTAAGAGGTAATTAATTCAGAAGGGCAGTGAGTTAGCACCATTATTTCAGGAGTGGGTTACCACAGCAGTGATTCCTCATAAACAGATGAGTTCGGCCCCACTTCTCTTGCTCTCATGCTCTTTTGCCCTTTTGCCTCTTGGGGTGGGATGGTGTAGCTAGAGGGCCATCACAGACACAGCCCCTCATCTGAAACCTCCCAGGTTCTAGGCTATGAGAAATGTATATTCATGATACTACCAAGTCTCAGGTATTCTGTAACACCGAAATAGGACAAGTGAAGACCTATCAGAAGCAAATTCTGCTTTTTCTCTATTGTCCTTAATGATAATGGTCATACTAATAACTGCCATTTATTGTCTGGATCATAGACCCTATGCTAAAGTTATTTAATTTACACAACAGCATCTGATGGTGTCAAACTGACACTTAAATTCTAGGTGCCACACAGTACAGGTCAGGAAAGTGAGGCTTAGAAAGATAATGTAACTCACCTAATGTTTCACAAGAAAAAGGTGAATTTAGAGCTGAAGTCTATCGCCTGTCCAACTCCATAGTCTATTTAAAGCAAGTAAATAAATACAAACACCATTAACAGAAGTAATAGCATTCCATTGCATGGCTGGATCATAGTGTGGTTATTCTTCATTTTTGGTAGGTACTTTTCTAGACATGAGTTGATGTCCCAAAGATTTTTTGTCAGAGGTATTTAAATTATCTTCCAAATACGTTACTTATATTCCCAACAGTAGTCTAGATGCCTGCATTTTAGTATCCCATTGGATAGCTATAGTCTTTCTGATCAATATTAGACAGTTGAAAATTAATTTAAATTACTTTAAGTAATTTGATGAACATCTTTTCCAATTTTTTTGGCCTTTTATATTTTAGGAATTGCTTCTTCATAGGCTATTTATTTCTGTTTTCTGTTACATATGTTATATATTATTATATGTTATATATGCTATATATTTCTGTTATATTTGTTATATATTGTGGTTATTAATATCACTTATACTTTGTTTTTTACATATTAAAAATTTCCCTAACATGTTGCTTTATTTCCAGCTTTCTTTAGTCATTTTCAAAATATAAAAGTTTAAATTTTTTGTGAGGTCAGATTCCTCTCGTGACTTCTAAAGGCATCCATAATTGAAAATAGGTTTTAAAAATCCATTTGTTAGTTGCTCATATTCTCTATGGTTTAATTTTAAAAATTTTCATGCTAAATTATTCTAGATATTTTACATAAGGCTTATATTTATCCCCTCATATATCCTATCTGTTATACAAAAATCATTAATGGCATAATGTCTTTTCCTTATTGACTGAAAGTGCTACTTTTATTATATGAGAAATACTTGTTATGATTACTCCTCCTTTCCTCCATCTTCCTGCTGCTGTATTCCATGTAGCTATTTCTGCAACAGAGTATTATATATGGACAGTATATAAAAGGTTAATGTTTGATTTATAGTAAGAAAATCTCTGAAGAACATGCACCTAGTTGGTAACCAATTTAATGTAGATCTGTGTCCTGTGAGACAGGCTGGGCACCAGGCTGTCTGATCTTAGGTAAAATGCTGGCAAAGTTGTAAGGGATTATAATATGAAATCCTTTCAAAGATGGACATCTCTGGGCAGTGTACAGTGATCCTATCTTTCCTCTTACTGTCCTTCCTATAGGCTGAGGCGTTGCCATTTCACTTCACTCAGCGGTGAATATCTCTCAGCTTCTCTTCTACACAATAAGAGTCTGATACATCTGGATCTGGGATCAAATTCTCTTCAAGATTGTGGAGTAAATCTTCTGTGCAATGTCTTTCACCAGCAGAGCTGTAATCTTCAGGATGTGGAGTAGGTTTTCTGACTCTCCTTTTGGGTAGTTTCAACTATAAATTGTCCTTGAGGGCGGGGTAGATATGGCAAGAAAAGCCAAGAATGGAAAAGCAGAAAAGAATACAGAGCTGACTCTGACTGAGACAAGCTGGGGAAGTCTGTTTATCGGATTTTACTTTTAATAGAATCACTATAGCATTAAAACCAGTTTCCCTCAGGTAAGGATCTAGAGGTATCAGGATGGATAGGAACCATATTAGTTTTTCCTTGATTGTGCCCTAATGGGCAGTCTACTAGTGTTCTGTGCTTTGTGTCCACACAGCGGAAACTGTGCTGTAAGTTCTTCTTTCAGGCTTATATTTAAACTTGGGTGTATAATTAGATGAACTTTCAAAAAAACCTGGGGATTTTAAAATGTAACCTATTGCCATTTTTACATGCAACCATTTTTTGAAATTTTATTTTTCTTTCTTTTTGGTACTGGGAATTGAACTCGCTGCCTCACGGCTGCACTGCTGAGCTGTAGTCCTGGCCCTTATTTATTTTTCTTAGTACATTTGCAGTACATAATGTTTACTTTCCTTGTGTAGAGCACAGAGTTGGTTACAACCATTTTTATTCCTGTGTTCTCTATTGGTCTATGAGTGAGAATACATATGCATAGCCCATGTATCTACGTCATTGTGATTATTGTGTAGAGGTAACTTTGGTTTCCTTTCACCTGATAGTATTTCAGAAAAACATTTAAATATTTATTTTAAATCTTATTTTAATAACGATATATTTCATATCACACTGTAAATATTGTGGCTAGAGTGAAGCAAGTCAGAGGTAGCAACTTCAGCTTTTGCACTAGGGCCTCCCATGGGACTAGTAGCATGGGTAAGACATTAAGGGTTTTAAACTATAAACTCAAGTACCTTGGTATACCCAGAAGTGTTTGTCTTGACTGAACTGACTCATTACAACTAAACTTCCAAATAAGTTTAATAGTTTATTATGATTTCTGTAAATACTAAAACTGAACTCCCCAATTCAATAGACACTTACAGTTCCTTAAGGGAAATGTGTATGTATATAGGGAGTGTTAGGTGACTCTCTGAAATTTTCTTGATAATTATTGAAATGGAATAAAAAGGTTTTTTTTGTTTTTTTTGAGACAGGGTCTCACTATGCAGTTCAGGCTGGCCTTGAGCTCACTTTGTAGCTCATGCTGGTCTTGAACTCACTTGCCTCAGCCTCCCGAATGCTGGGATTACAGGCGTGCACCACCATGCCTGGTGAGAAAGTTTTATTTAATGGATGATATTATGAAATCCAGTGCCTTTATTTCAACTACAGAGATACAATGTTTAAGTGACCTGTACACTCAAGGTCTTTCCTCAGCCCATATTTTCTTAGCATTGCTGTAAACACATAAACACAACATTGCTGTAAACACATAAACACAATTCTCTGTTTCTTAGATAGCCTCTTAAGCAAGAAGAGGTTCAAATCCCTGGGCAGCCCCCCTAGGAAGAAACTAGTTAAGCCTCGCAATTGTCAGGCTGATTTTTCTTTATTTCTTGCAGATTGATGAGTTGTGTTCTCACTACTGAGTGTTGTCTGGATTTGGCTTGTGCTTTTTTGCACAGCCCAAGCCTATCAAGCCTAGACCTTGGGTACAATGACTTGCAGGATGAAGGAGTGCAAATACTGTGTGAGGCTTTGAGAAATCCAAAGTGTAACCTTCAGAAGCTTGGGTAAGTTGTACTCAGTTAGGAAAATGACACCTGTTTGGTGGCTGGTTGCTTCATATGTGGAAAGACAATGAAAAAGGGGGATGGAAGGCAGATTACATAAAAAATCTGAATTTCAAGTATATGGGTCAATATATTTCATGTTCTTTGGTATAAGAGCCACATTTCATTTATTTGCAATTTGCATTCCTCTTAGTACCACAGACACACATGGCAACTGATTTGTGTCCTCTATTTTCTTCAGCTATTCCATTTGTCCCTAAATATTTATTAAAGATTTTACTAACCATTTTGTATCTGTAAAATACTATGTAAGTTACCAAAGATCTTACAGTTTAATAAATTCTTACCCTATGTTCTGGGAACTACTTAGATTCAATCCTACATTTAAATTTTTACTTTTGAACTGATACTAGCTGGTACCTATACAATATGAATGTGCTGACATCTGGGAAGCCCAGAGATTTCAATCTCTAGGAATTTAAGTCTCCTAGAAAAATCATCCCCGACTCCTCCAAGAAAGTGCTGCTATTATTGTGTTTCCATTGGCTGTTTATATAGTTTTTATCATAACAATGATATTTTAACTGTTAAGTCTGAGATTTAATTTTATCTTATAACATATATATGTATATATGTATATAATTAGCCTGTTACTATTTCATAGGTACTAGCAGAAAACACAAGAGTACTATTAGAGACAAAGGACTTTATTACAAATAGCATTGAGCATGAACATGGATAGCATTTTGTGTCAGTTTCCTTTGTCCCCCAGCTCTCACAGGGCTGTAATAGAGTCTCACATGGATGCCTGACCATTCCACCATATAACAAGTGATAAGAAGCTGCCTCTTCTTCCTGGTGAAATACCTTGTAACTCAGGCTGCTCCTTACATGCACAACTCTGGGAAATGGCCTAGGTAGATTTGTTAGAGCCTTGCTATTTTGTTAGCAAACATGTAGGAGAGTGAAAGGCCAGTGGAAGTATGTTCCTAGCAGTGTCCACCCCATGTCTCTGCACAGTACAGTCTTGGATTCTGGTAAATTTGGCCACTCTGATTAATATAACCAAGAGACTGGGACCAGATCTATTCAACTAATCTCATATGCCATTTAATTATGGTCATGATCAATAATACTGCAAGCACAGGAGGCTAGCTTGGATTGATTTCAGCCATGACCCTACAGTCTTGAACTCAGACAACTAAGTCCCAAGGAGGATTAACAGGTCTGTTATGACCACAAAGAAATGAAACATGACCTTCTGATCTTTGGGGTTAGTGACACTAAATGAAGGACAAAACATAGGACAAAAGCAACCCAGGTTCCCAGGAAAGACATTCAGTGGCTTACTGTTCCCTCCTAAAATATATATAAGCCAGAGGAGCACAGGACACTCTAATTTGGGATGTGCTGTTATATTTTCTTTGTGTCCCCATTACACTGGTTTGGTTATTCCATAGTCAACCTGGTAGTTACAGCTGCCTCACTGGCCTTACATAGTATAACCAGAGGCTGCTCATCAGGACAAGTTTATAATTTGTATCAGCCAAAACGAAATTGTGCTGGTGGTCATATTTGTACACACATGATGATCCACATTGGGGTTGTCATTGATGACATCGTCACTGATGGCATCAGGCACAGAAAAATATCTCAAGACCTGTCCTGTCCACATGAGCATTTGTTTCTGTAGTATGTAGGTGGGCATGACAAACCCAGCATGGGGTTACGTGGCAGCTGCAGCTGCTGCTTGATTCATATAAAGGACAAAGTTATTTTACCAGGCTGCAGGGCTCGGTTTTGGGGGAGAATGAGAGCATTCATTGTTCTAGTTTTCGTACCTCGCAGATTTTAAGGTGTTTTTTCCCAAGTACTGTTGCTGCTGTTCCCCCCAAAATCCCATCCTAGAGGCTATCAATTCATTTAACTGTGCCCATATTTTCAGTCCAGCAGGATCAAGAGAAGAAACAAAAGCATCTTTACATAGAATATTCACAGAAATTCATAATCTCCCACACCTTATATTTCACGTGCTATTTCTGATTTCCTAAATAGCAAAATCAAGTTATAAAGCTTTTGAGTTTTTAATGTGTTTAAAAATGATTAGAATTGAAGTCCAATTTAATATATTCCTGTGCAGGTACTCATTTTTTTTTTCCAGCAAAGTTTATTGAAATTTTTCTCTTCACTGCTTAGCAGGGATACCTTTGTTGTTGTTACAGGTCCCATTTTCACTGGTGTGTTGATTGTTACTGGGTTTTCTATTTTCCACTGGCCTGTTTATAATTCCCTAGTACCACTAATGCACTGTCTTTCTTAATATAGCTGTATAATTTTTAAAAACTCAGACAGGAATTCATATCTTTAAGATAATTTTGGCTATTTTTCCCCATATGTTTCCAAAGTTTTAAATGTAACTCTTACATTACACAGAAGTGCACATGCACCTGCATCAACCCACCTAAATACTGGCATTTTGATTAGCATTATATGGAATCTATCAATTAGTCTCTTGATAGTTCATTTTGATACAATTCATTTTGCTGTGCCTATTTAGGTTTATCAATAAAGCTTAGAAAATTTTGCTTGAATGGTCCTCTATTCGAACCTTAACTCCTTGTGATATTTCTTTATTTTGATACCGGGAATTGAACTCAGGACCTTGTGCTTGTCAGGCAGGTGCTTCTGCCTGCTGAGCTGTATCTCGGCCCTCCTTGTGATATTTCAATGTTATTGTAAATGTTTTTATTTGGTGTGTCACACTGATTTACTAATCTTGTATTCTGGGGCTAAAACCAACGATGTACACAGTGTGTATCAATTATTACATAAGTTATCATCTTCACTCATAATAGAGATTAGATTATAATTTCCTTCTTTAGTCCTCCTTACATTTTTGTATCTACATTATAATAATTCCATTCAATGAGTTCAGGAATGTTCCTTTTTCAGTTTCCTAGGAGTAATTTGGTCAGCCTGGAATTATTCCTTGAATTTTGTAAAAGTTTACAATTAAGGTAGTTAGTTCCCTTATGTAGATTATTTTGATCGCTGACTCAATTTTTAAAATTGTTTAAAATTTCTCGAACTTTTTTGTTATATTATCCAGTTCACTTAATTTTACTGGGAAGTTTGTAATATCTGCTTAATTTTAAAATCATAGTGTAGCTCTTTTCTCAATCCTGATACAGTATGGGTAATTTGAACCTTTTTGCATTGTATTTCATTTTTCCCAAAGAACACAACATTGGCATTTTCTACTGTTTGTATATTTGCCATTTTATTTTTAAAAGCATTTCTTGTATTTTTATTTTATGATTTTTCTATAAAATATTTTAAATGTACTACATTTTCCTTGTGCATTTGGGCTACTTTAAAATCTCAATTTTTGAAGAGGGGTTTCTTTTTATATTTAATCTCTACCATTGTGATCTGAGAAGATATTGTGCGTGATTTTAATTTTTTAAGCTTTGACATTTGCGTCATAGACCACATATAATCAGATTTTGAATGTGTTCCACAATACACTTGAAAAAAAGTATGAAGAGTGGTAAGTTGCAATATACTAGGGTTTGAATAGTGTCCCTCACAGGTTCATGTGCTTGGAAGCATGATCCCCAGTGTGCTGACGTGATATAACCTTTAAGAGGTGAAATCCAGTGGGAGGTAACTAGGTCATTCAGGGCATCATCCTTCTATACTGAGAAGTAACTCAGTATAGAAACTGAAGGACCCTGGTTAATTCCCTCTGTAGTGGGTATAAAAGGGCAAATCTAGCTCCTGAGCATCTCTCTGACTTCCTGTCTTTCTGTGATTTCTCTGTTGCATACGTCCCCACCATGATGCAGCAGCCATGTTGTGATGTGGCAGGAGGCCCTCACAAGAGCTGAGTAGATGTTGGCACTGTGCTTTTTAGCCCCCTAAACTATGAGTTAAATAAACTACTTTTACTTTACACACTACCTAGCATTAGATAGTCTCTTAAAGAACACAAAACAGACTAACACACAGTATATTCTTATCAGTTAATTAAAAGTGATAATTTTTGGCCAAATACGTTTTTGTTATTAAAATGTTAAAATCTCCACTATAATAGTGGGTTTCTTTTGCTCTGTAATTATGTATTTCTGTATCTTGAAATTATACTGACTGTAAATTTAAAGTTATGCTTCCTGGTGTATTCATAATCTCACACATTAGATTTGTCTTAATACTTTCTTCTGTGGTGTATTTCATATGATAGTTATGTGCCTTGTGTTATAGTGTGTCTTCTGCATTAACCTCATTTCTTGTGGGCAACAACTTTAAAAGTTGTGTATGCTCAGGACATACACACTCAACTGTTCAGTGGTTAAGTGAGCAGAGGGTGAAAATTAAGGTTGGAGGAAGAGCAGGTGCAGAAGCTAGAGTCTAATATACTTCCTCAGTTTTTATAGGGTCGTTGGCTTGTAGAAGCACCTTTTGGTTGTCTGGTTAATTTATCTATTAGCCATTCTTCCCATGTGTGGGCAACTGATCTGTGTTTGAAATATGCCACAGAATTTTGACTATCTTTGTAAAGGATGTAATGCTTTTTGGTGTGTGTGTTTTTATTTGAATAATGATATGATAGAGATCTCTTATTTTTTGCTTTTTAAACATTCAATACCAAGTTTTAAAAATCTATGCTGTTATATTTTTAGTGATCGTTAGTTCAAGGGTTCACCTGTTTCATAGTCACAGTATTTGGTAGTATGCTTGTTAGTCCCTGAACTATAATTCATGATTTAGGAAGAGGTAGTTTCAGCATACAAACTCCTAATAATGATACTATAAGTACTTATGGTCCTTGAATGTACCCTGTATTCATTTTTTAAAGTTTCTGCAATCATCCTCCGCCCACCGATCTCTTGTCTTTGCTGTCCTGAGATGAAGTCATTTTTATACTGTGTGTCTCTTTCCCACAGGCTGGAATACTGTGGTTTGACCTCTCTGTGTTGTCAGGATCTCTCCTCTGCTCTTCTCAGCAACCAAAAGCTGATAAAAATGAACCTAACACAGAACAACTTGGGCCATGAAGGAATTAAGACTTTATGTGAAGTCTTGACCTGTCCGGAATGTAAGCTACAAGTTCTAGGGTAAGTCTTGAGTGACTTTTAGAGGGAGTTTCCTATAATGAGGGATTTGGGGAAGCATTCATTTGTCGGTAGGTCTCAGAATCAACTTGATTGGCTCTGTGGGAATCCTAGAATACTGAATATTAAGAGATACAGTGATGTGTAGTTGTTCTGAGTGGGTGTTCTGGAGTTAGACTCACTGAATTTGAATTCTATCCCTACCTCTTACTTAATGTTTAATTTAGTCTGTTCCTCTAATCCATTAGGGGTTTCCTTTCCTTATCTATAAAATGGGTGAAATGATAAAAATATATCCATGCCGTTATTATGAGGCATGCTGAGTCAGTATAGGCCAAGTACTTATAACAGTGCTTAACATAATAAACAGTGTCTTAGCTGTTTTCATCACTGTCCTTAGTACTCTTGTTTGGATAGATGGCTCTTGGAAGACTTCTCTTAATTTGAATCTGTTTCTATTCTATATTCCACTTTCCTCTGACTTCTGTTATTGCCTTCACTCTATCCCTCAGTTCCTTTTCCCACTCCCCATTCATGTTCATATACTTTATTTTGACAGAATTTTTTCTTCTTGAAGTGCTCACAAGGTAGAAGGCTATGGGTAAACTGAGTGCAGAAAAAAGACATGCTCCCTTGTGTTTTCTCAGGTTGTGCAAAGACGCATTTGATAACAAATCCCGGAGGCTGCTGGAAGCTGTGGGAGTTAGAAATCCGAACTTAGCCATAAAGCCTTCTTATAATTACAATGAATATGGGTCCTGGTGGCGGTGTTTCTGATGTGAAGAACCTATATTTCTTTAAAAAATAAACATTCAGAGTTGCAAGGATTTGGGTTCTTGGCTTCTGTGATATTCTTCTTCCAGAGATCCTGCACTTGACATCTATCAGATACAGGTTGGTCACTTCTGTATGAAACATCCACTCTACTTGACAGGATTTGAGAGGCTGAAATAAAATGAAACTTAAGTTCCTAAATTCTGTATCCAATTAAAGTTACAGTTTTCAGAGAACTTGATTTTTCATTTTATTTCAGCCTCTCAAATCCTGTCAAGTAGAGTGGATGTTTTATACAGAAAAAAATGATGTTTGATAGATGATAGGAAAGGGAAAGAAATTGCTCAAAGGGAGGAACGACTGGGACGAGGGAAAGAAGAAAATAGAAGGAACGCAAAACATAAATATATGTATGAATAGCTGCGATAACTGTATTGCTGATGTCTGATGGTATACTTGAAATGAAGTTAATGATTACAATTTTTTATGTTCTGATTTAAAGAAAAAAAGAAATTAGAAAGCTTAGAAACAACACTTTGAGGATGGAACCGGAGATTCCTTGTTTAGATACCTTGTTTTCCTTCTCATTCTCACTCCCATGACTTCTTGGTTCACAGCCTCACTGTCTGTGACGTCTTACTAGAATGTCTTTTCATGTGTGTTCTTGGGACCATGGGTATCAAAATCACTTGGTATCTATCCTAACATGCAGATTCTTGAGCTCCACACCAGGCTTACTGAATAATATCTGGGTGAAGGTAGTTGGGAAACCAGCATTTTAAATAATTCCAGGCAATTCTTAGGTACATTAACATTTGTCAATCACTAGTTTCAGTAGAAATGAGAGTCCCTTTTGCAGTGTGCACCTTCTGAAGCCAGGGAGTCTTAAAAAAGATTAAAGAGTATAAAGGATTATTTGGGTTAGAGCTAAAAACAGGTCCCTCCATTTAGCAAGAATGTGATGCAATAAAATTCTGTAAAAGACAATTTTGGTTACTTAAAGCTGTGTAACAAACCATCCTGCACCTTAGTGGCTTAATATAACAACATTTTCATTAAATTTCATGATTTGGCAAATTAGAAGTCTCTTCCTCACACACCTTGGCAAGAACTGCAGAGACTGGATTCAGATGTTCCCCTTCTCCGAGAACTATACAGGATCTCTCCACCAGGGAAGATGGATTTCTTGGGTGGGGGCTCAAGATAAGGACCAAGTGTAAAGTGCCATTTTTCTTAAAAAAGTAAGCCCAGAGCAGAGTCTGTAGTTTCAGTGGTAGAGCATTTGTCTAGCATATATGAGGCCCCGGGTTTGATGCTTCCAAAAGTTGGGAGCCGGGGCAGACCCAGGCTGACACAAACTTTGTTGGCTAAAAGAGGCCAGCCCAGATTCAAGAGCGGTTAATTCTCGATGGGCAGAGAATCAAACAATTTATGATAGTCATTACTTCACTCCAAATTCTGTCAGTTTTCATCTGGAAGAAAAACTTTTAAGGGTGAAAGACTGAGGTAAAGCCAGCACAAGTGTCTATACCCTTCTATCACTGATACCCTACTTTGGTGTGAAAGAGCAAATTATAAGTGAAAACCAAATGGTGAGTCACCCAGCTGGCCTTTTTGGCATATCTTAGAATCCAAATTTTTTTGGAAAAACCTAATCGCCCACAGAAAAGGCTCTCAGCTGTTTCATATGTTGGCAGAGGGAAGTCCAGAGTTTTCTCTGAACTTAGAATCCTTTTGTCCTGAGGAATGAGCAGCCCTAAAGAGGTGACCTGGGACTGGCAGATTTGGGCCTCCTCCTGAGACACTACATCCTCAGGGAGCTAGAAAGTTGTGGAGGATTCAGTTCCCTCTTATACTTGTGTCTCTGTATCCCCACAGAGGATCAGAAATCTACATCTAGGTCAAAAAGGATGGGGAACATCTTGAAACCCCTGGTGAAGGAGTGTCCGGGTCAACTGTCCGTCCCCCATTAGTTGATTTCTTTTAAGGCAAAGACGTTCTGATTCTCCAACTCCAAGGGAACATAAAAGAAGACATCTTTAGTATCTGAGAAAAGCAGCTGAGGCTGAAATCTGTGTAATAAGTATAGAGACTGGGCACCACCAGATGTAGGGCATAATAAATTGTGGAATAGTTATAATACTAAAAGATTTTATAAATAAAAAGTAAACTAGTGTAATACATGGATGAATCATAAAAATATAGTAAGGCATAGCAAAAACAAATTTCATGACATAGGATGACATTTATATAAAGTTTAAGAATAGACAAAATTTGTAGTTGATGTTAAATCAGAACATAATTACTTGTTGAGGAAGATAATGTTTTGACGGAGGCAAAGAGAACCCCTTCTGGGGTGATGGAAATGTTATACATCTTAATATACGTTAATCATGTAAACAATGTTTTGAAAGTAAATTTATAAACCTATTTGTTAGACCTCAGTAAATATATTAATGATAACTGAGATAGGAGATAAGGGCAGGGAAAACTGGTTGAGCAAGTGGCTGTGGCCTGTCACGGGGACGCAGGACACATGTACAGAACACAAAATGCAGAATGACTGCAGCATTGTACACCAAACCAATCAGAAAGTGCTATCTTCAATGCTTCATTTACATCTAGTGAAAAACCAAGCTTTGATAGGTCACTTAGGCCTCATGTGTAGCCATGTGAGTTTCTGATAAGACAACCTTCCAAAACGCTTTGTTGGCATGGAAGAAAAGCCATCTGGAGATAGGAGATAACAGTATAAAGGAGCCCAGCCATTAATTTAGTGGCGTGTGGTGATACCCCTCATCAGTATGCTGTCATTTTGCAGAGCATTATTTCTTTTCTACCCTCAATAAATGCAAATGCTCGCTACCTTTCCCATGTGTCTTGTCCAGTTCTTTGCTCAGGTTACCAAGCACATGGAAAGAATTTCTTTGGGACCAAAAAGCCAGTACTAACATAGCCATTCAAAGAATAAAAACAGTAGTCATAACTTCTTCCATTAGAAATATTTCTTTTTTATATATCTCATAATATTAAGGTATATGGAGCAAAAATGTACATTAAAACAGATTGACAAATCCACAATTACGGGAAATTTAAAAACAGTTCTGCCAGGCATGGTGATGCACGCCTATAATCCCAGCACTCAGGAAGCTGAGGCAGGAGGATCATTTCAAGTTCAAGACCAGCCTGGGATACAAAGTGAGCTCAAGGCCAGCCTGAACTGCATAAATAGACCCTGACTCAAAAAGACAAAAAACAAACAAACAAAAAACCAGTTCTTAGGAATGATGGATCACACACACCTGTAATCCCAGCACTCCAAGAGTTTTAGGAAGAGAGATGGCAAGTTTGAGCTCAGCCTTGGCAATTCAGTGAATTAGCAAGACCTTGTCTCTAGGGGGCGGGGGTTGGAAATGTACCTCAGTGGGAAGACCTGGTTCCTGGTAATTAACACACACACACATGCACACTCACGTGGTTCTTAGTGACTTTAAATTCTAGTAAATAATTAAAAACAGGAAAGATTTGAAATATACACAGAGGTAACAATTATAATACTTAAATTATTAATGTGCCAAAAGCTCTACCTAAAAAATTAGAAGAAAAATAACACAAAGAAGAAAATAAAGATAATGGCACCAAATAAAATTTAAAAATTGGATCACCAAAGCTGAGAATTGGTTCTTTTCAAATATACAGGAAGATAAAAGAAACAAAAACCAGAGGACCTTTTCGCAAGATTGTCACCAAAAAAAGGAGAGAAGAAAGAGGAGGTCGAGACAGGGCAGCACTATAATAAAACCTGAAAATTTTTTTGTTGTTGAGACACGGTCTTACTGTGTGGTTCAGGCTGCCCTCCAACTCACAGCAATCCTGCCTCAGTCTCCTGAGTGCGGGGATCACAGGCGTGTGCCATCATGCCCAACTAAAATTTGAAAATTTCAACAATGAATATTTTCTTACAAGTTATCTTGCAAAAACCAAATCGAAAAACATTTTAAAATACACTCTCAAAACTGAAATAAATTGATTTACTAGTTAAGTACATATATTGTAAATAATGTTCAAATTAACTTTTTAGAAAATCCTGAACAGATGGGTTTACCTTAAATACAATAACTTTTTATAAGAATGTTACTGCAGTTCATAACATGAAAAAATGTGATGCATTCAACACTTCCATTCATGCGTGTTAAAAATTCCTAAGTATCCTCGTTAAAGTTGAAAACATCATTAAAATGCCTTTGATTAACTCAGCCTTTTACAGGTATTGCCATAAACCTGTAGAGCCATGTGAATGCATACATATGTACACACACACACATGCACACATTTCTCATAATTAACTTTTTTAAAATTACAGCCTTTGAAAAATTTATACCACTTTTTGAACAGCCCCAGAATACATTAAATAAATATGGCAAAGAAAAGAAAGAAAATATGGCTGCGCCTAGGATATAGCTCAGCGGCACAAGCATCGGCCTGGCAATCCCAAGGTCCGGAGTTTGATTTGGTCCGCAACCAAAAAACAAAACAAAACAAAAAAAAGCTACGCTTAGAAGTTATTATTTTCAAACACATATGTGCTCCTCATTACTTTTTACGTTAATTTCCATTCAGAGACTATCGTAAGGAACAAATATGAACTGGAATACTCGTTTAAATGAACCCAGGAAGTTTTGCTTTGCTCAGGTTGCTGCCTCTTTCCAGAAGGTTCTCAAGCGTGCTCGGTGAGGAACTCAAGAGGGACTGGCATGGAACTCAAGAGGGAGTGGCATTGGGTCCCAGCGCTCCCATGTTTTGCTTTACTTTTGTCCTAAAGTCAACGTTCTGCGTTATGGTTTTTTTTTTTTTGGTTGTTGTTGTTAATGGCAGTTTGAATATAACGTAACTATAAACCTTTAAAAGCGGAAAAACTGGAGAAAATGGTAGACAAAGAAAACGCTTCACCCCAAGAGTGACGCCCTTTACTTCCGGTTTCACCAATCACGCCTGTCACCCCCACCAACCCCACCAAGTATCTATCTCTTCCCTTCTGACATGTGCAGAAAATAAAAATCTCATTTTTATTAAATGTTACGTATAAATTATTTTAAACTAATACTCCATTTTTTCCATTAATACTTGTTTTGTCTGAAAATGGCGCGCGCAACTATGACGGGAATATACCACAATCGCCATTAAGGGCAATCGGGAAATATTTTTTTCCCCCTCGCCTAACGGCTTCCACTCAGACGCTACGTTGAAGACGTTGCGGCTCGAAACCCGGGGAGACGCCCCCAAAGCGACTTTCCGACGGCGGGCAGCCCGAGGGAAGCGCCAGCCAATCATAACCCGCGGCGGCCACTGGTTCGTGGACCCGACGGGACGCCGTCCCTGCGCCCCGCCGCGCAGGGGCAGCTGGGGCCGTGGGGGTCCGTGACTCGCCGTAGAAGACGCCCCCTCGCTCAGTGCGTTCTCTCTCACACCGCGCCGCCGCCGCCATCTCGTCGCCTCGTGTCTCGCCGCCGCGGACCTCGAAACTCGCCATGGCCGAAGCCGACCGCCCGGGGAAGCTGTTCATCGGGGGGCTGAGCCCCGAAACCGACGAGAAGGGGCTGGAGAGCACGTTCGGCAAGTACGGCCGCATCATCGAGGTGCTCCTCATGAAAGACCGGGAGACCGGCAAGTCCCGAGGCTTCGCGTTCGTCACCTTCGAGAGCCCCGCGGACGCCAAGGCGGCCGTCCGAGACTTGAACGGCAAGTCGCTGGATGGTAAGGCCATCAAGGTGGCCCAGGCCACCAAGCCGGCGTTCGAGAGCGGCCGGCGCGGCGCGCTGCCGTCCCGCAGCCGCG